>NC_081560.1:174177859-174250303 GCF_022355385.1 Mustela nigripes | reverse complement strand
AAGATTTTATTTGACAGAGAGAGAGAGAGAGAAAGACAGTGAGAGAGGAAACACAAGCAGGGGAGAGAAAAAGAGAGAAGCAGGCTTCCCGCGGAGCAGGGAGCTTGATGCTTGGGCTTCATCCCAGGACCCTGGGATCATGACCTGAGCCAAACGCAAACCTTCAAAGACTGAGACTTTCTTAAAAGGGCTCTGTTTTCAGTATTAGGCTCTGTTTTCAGTATTACACTGTCGATCACAGAGGACCCCGGGAGTCCCCCAATTCAGAGTCCTATTGGTTCTAACCACTGAATGCTCCACTCTCCTGCTAGAGTCAGATAGGGACATTTGCTTGCCAGTGTGGACTAGGGCAGGGTGAAGATCTGTGAGTCTAGTGATTCCTACGCCTTCGGTCTATCTAGCATCATTCATGCCCTTATGTTCAGAAGCACTTTGTGCCTCAACTGCTGAGCCTTCCTGACATTCTACAGAACAAACAGAGATCCTTTGGGGCCCCTCCCACTTCCAGCTGACTTTCAGGGTTTTCTGCTGTCTACAAATTTATTACCATAATCCCGTTTTCTTTTTCTTTTTAACATTTTGTTGCTATCATCTTCTCACCCTTCTCTCTGTCTTGTTGGGTTATTTAAATTCATTTACTGAAATTTTAGAAGGTTTTTAAAAAGAAAGTCCAGGTGCATGCGTGTGGTTGGTCTGCCGCATTTAACAGAAGGCCCTATCCTCATTTATCTCTGAGAAAACAGTCCCAGAAAGAGGAAGGCATTTGCCTAAGGTCGCAGAAACATTAGGGGAAGAGTTCTCATTTCAAGTCTTTCAACTTAATTCAGGACGGTTTTAATTTACTTCTGATGCTCCCAAGATTTGTCCAAGTCATATTGTAACTACATGAGTCCTATTTTAAAGGGTATTAGTGGAAGCATCAACAGCATTGTCACCCACAAAACAATTTTTGATTTCATCCACTTAACATATTTTATTGAGCACCTATGGTGTGCCAGTAACTATGGTGTGCAGCCCATAGTTCAATGTATGGACTCACACAAAAATGAGTTCGGCAGACACTGTCCTCTCTCCTATAGAGGTTACTATCTAATGGGAAGACAGATGTCCATCAAATAATCACACTCTGGAATTTCAACAGCCAGCTGTGTGATTACATTCACGTTACCAAACCTCTCCAGTCTCGAGTGCGAGGTGAGGGTTAAATGAGATGATGCATGGAGGGGGCTTAACACAGCGAGCGAACCTCTGTAAGCTCTTGATGAAGTTGAGCTCTTCTTATTTTCTTTATTACTAGTTGTGAAAGAAAATGACTACCATTATGAGAAATTATAAGGGTGTGTGTGCGTATGATGAGACTCTCCTAATTTGAGCATCACCTACTTGTGTCAGACTCTAGTGGTTGCTGACGGCACTTGATGGGTTGTTCAAAAAGAAACTGGTATAAAACTTTCTTACCGAGAGCGACTACCCTTTGATTTGCTATTTGTGTACATTGCGATTTACCATGGAACATGTTTGTTTCTATCCGCATTTGGAAGTGGAGCCAATGGCCGTGAGAAATTACAAAATGTCAAAAGAGACGTTGACCCATAACATTAAATTTTAGGGGTTAGAGCAATGTGGCTATTTGAAAAAATAATCGAGACTGCAGGAAGAGGAAAGTGGAAGCAGGGGGCATGGAGAGGTTTTATAGGAGTCAAACTTCCGGGTCAAATATTATAAACTATTTCAGGGTATGAGGAGGCGGGGACTATTTCTTCAATAGAAGGGAAGGAATTATCTGATTTCGAGTCCACTGCAACAACAACATCAAGAAAAACCAGGCTATTGACCAAGATATGAGCTAGGAGACCAACCAACGATGTGAATAAAGGAAAAGATCCTAGAAGATCAATCAGGATCTCAAGGGATAAAGACTTTGGGCAGAAAGTAGGGTCCAAGGCACCATGAGAAGGGAGGGGAGGGGTATAGGAGAGGGAAAGAATGCACTCCTGAGTTCTGTTTTGTCTGCAAGGAGTGGAGACATGAAGAATATTGAATTTGTAGAAGTGTTTCTGGCTTTTTTAGGGAAAGAATTATGAATATGTAAACATGGAAATATCTTCTAAATATAAAATATAAAACAATAACTCTGGGACGTAGGTATCTTGTCTTTGCATTTCCCTAGAAGGAGAATTATGTGAGGCAACAAGAGATCAGAAGGAACTTGCTAGAAGAGGTCCAAGAAGTGAGGCATTACTGATCCCTTGCTTGCCTTCCTCATCTTCCTTCTTCCTTCTTGGTGTGACCAGGAAGCAGCCGGGTGATTATTTTACACATAATTTTTTTTTTTTAAGATTTTTATTTATTTGACAGACAGATCACAAGTAGGCAGAGAGGCAGGCAGAGAAAGAGAGGAGGAGGAGGCAGGCTCCCTGCTGAGCAGAGAGCCCACACGAGGCTCGATCCCAGGACCCCGGGATCATGACCCGAGCCAAAGGCAGAGGCTTCAACCACTGAGACACCCAGGCGCCCTTATTTTACACATATTTTAACTGTGACAATCATGGCTACTCTTCTTAAACCTTTCTCTGGGCCACACTTATCCTTTTGCATAAATTTTGCCAAGGCTCTGGTCTCTTGGAGTAAATTTCCTGGCAAATATGAGTGATATAGCTTGAAAAGCAGGGGAATGATTCACATGCAATTCAGGAGAGCAGGTCCTTCTCGAGAGGGTGAGGAGAGAGAAGGGGGAGAGAAAGAAAAGTGTGCTTTGGGTCAGGAACAAACTGATTGGGCTCTGTTTGTTTGTCTCCCTCCCTGGCAAAACTTCACTCCTGGAGGGGCTATTGCCCTGCGTTCCTTTAAAACGTTTATGGATTGGCTATTGATGTCATTTCCCAGGAGAGGTTTTCTGTTATTTTCTTTCCCGCAATCTTGTCTCACATAAGCTACCAATGCCTCGATCTAGAGCCTTAGGCTACCAGCTCTAGATCTCACTGGTGATGCTCCAGGGTCTGGAACATGTCTGGGGTGAGAGTGTGAAGTCTGAGGCTCCAGTTCTGTCTTCTCCCAGAAACAAGGATGATGGCAGGCCAAGACCCTGGTCTTTGGGGTCAGGGAGTTTAGGGTTCAAGTCCCAGCTGAACTACTTCCTGGGTTGTCACTGGGACATTAACTTCTCAGATCATGATCTAACTCCTTTGTATAATTGACACAATATTAACTGGCTGGAAGGGGTATTCAGAGAATTAGGGATAGGTGGTGTTCAGTTGTCCTTGGGAGTAAGAAGCGTAGCTACTGATATCTGGTCTTCCTTTAAAAGCATTAACCATCATGAGATAACCAATTCCAATAGGATTCACTATAACATAGCATTCAGACTCACTCTGGTGAAATCTAGATCAATTACAGTCAATCTGGGACATCCCCAATTATATTCAAAACAGCACAGTTATTACCTGGGGTTTGGGTTCTCCACTCTGCAACTTCTATTTAGGTTCCCTTTCTGAGCCATGTGATCCTTATGGCTTGTATTTCTGGACACACAGTCCTTTACTGCATCACAGCTTCAGCTGTGAAATTCAGAACAGATTTCCTATACCAGTGTAGCCTGTGTTTTAAGTCAGACCATTCCAAGCACGTCCTCTAATTTTGTGGGAAATCAGTCCAGTAGTTTCTCATCCGATTTAATAACAGGTAGATGTAGAAACCTAATTTTATTCCTTTGGACGAGCTAGACCACAACAATACGTCTGCATCCATCTGTGTCATTCTCAGGGCCTGAAGGTCCCTTCATGTCAGGGAATTCTATTTTATTCATTTTTAGGTTCCCAGTGCCTGGCGTGGAGAGGTCCTGACTAAAGTTATTCAGTCATTTATCCAGCAAAGCATATTCAGGGATGTTGAGTGCAAGATTGTGGCAAGATTCCGGCAGGATTCTGGCAGGATTCTGACCCTGAACACGATGGACGTGAGTCCAGAATCTAGGAAGAGAAAGGCTCTAAACAAACAGCTACACAAATGAGTAATGACTGTTCACGTGCACTGAAGGCAAAGGACACCGTTGCCATGAAAAGCAACCTGGAGATCTGACAGTGACGGGGGATTTCTCTGACAGTGACGGGGGAATTTCAGGCTCCCGGGATTTGGAGGCTGGGAGAGTTACCCAGGGAGCCTGACCACAGTGTGTCCTCCTGCTCTGAGCGGGGCTTACGGGGGCTCTTGTCACCTTCCTGATCTAGATAGCCCTGAAGACCAGCGTTTGGGCTAATGTCCATACCTGGATGAAGATGAGGTTGGACTTCTTTGATGCAACATGCTTTAAGTGACTGCTCTGTGCCTTGGGCTTTCATACGTGCCTCCTTTAGGCCCAAACCAGTGTATTTAGTGTAAAGCCTTACTTAGAGCTGAAGGTTCAGTGTGTTTGCGGTCATACTTCCACCTGGAGGTTCAGAACGATCCCAAGTTCCCCATAGGTGATAATTGATGGATCCTGCAAAAAATCTTGCCCTCTGATTTCAAGCAGTGTTTTGTTTATAGCGGTTTTCTTTTCTTTAAAAAATTTCCTTAGTGGGACGCCTGGGTGGCTCAGTTGGTTAAGCAGCTGCCTTCGGCTCAGGTCGTGATCCCAGCGTCCTGGGATCGAGTCCCACATCGGGCTCCTTGCTCCGCAGGGAGCCTGCTTCTCCCTCTAACTTTGCCTTCCACTCTGTCTGCCTGTGCTTGCTCTCGCTCGCTCTCTCTCTGACAAATAAATAAATAAATAAAATAAAATAAAATAAAAAATTTCCTTAGTTACCGAATCTTTTTCTCAAGCAAAGCTCAATAAAGAAGCCTGTCAGAGGAAAGCACCGTCCCCCCCACCCCCTTCCCCGGGTCAGAATGGTGATGCAGGGTCAGGTTACCCTTTGTCCCTCAGGCATCTTCTAGATTGGAGGACCCAAGACTTGCAGGAGGCTGGGTTTTAAAGCCATTCCTCTACACCATACTGTATGTCTCAGCTCCCAAAAGCCTGCCCCTTAGTTCCTATCCGATGAGCACAATTAGATGCCAACAGTTTATTAGAGTTTCATGATTGTAAGGGAGACCTCTCTAAACCCAAGGAATGAGCAATCTCTGTTAAATATTCATGAGCGTTAATGCTGGCCAGGTTTTCTAATCTCAGGTTCATTTGGATTTTCTCCTGTGATGGTTTTATGTAAACAAGGAAGCTGAACTGGTTGGGGAGGAGTGCTTTGCCTCCAGCAGGTACAAAGTAAGTGTTTGTTGATTTGATTTCCCAGATCAGCGCTGGAGGAGGACGTATTTGAGTACCTCCAGTGCAGACCACACTCCTCCCTCTGGGACTAGCAAAGACGTAGGCTCTGTGGCCCCTGGCCTTGAAGACTTCACAGTCCAGTTGCAGATAGAACACATGTCCTGCCTGGTACAATTGGACAGCCCTCCAAGTCAGCAGTTCTTCAAGTGCCAAATCATATATTGAAGCTACTGGTGCTATAAGAGGTCAGGGAAGAAAGAGATTAATGAGAGGGAAATGGAATAATGGAGTTTAACTGTAGAGCCAAGTGGTCCTCTTGATAGATTGGGTCTTGATAAATTGGTAGGAATTAGAGAGAAAGGAGGGGGCGGTGTTCAAGCAGGGCAGCTACACATGGAGTAAAGACACGGAGGCAGGGATCTACCAGGAAGGAACTAGAGTGAGTGGAGGACATGGGAGTGGGGCAATGGGAAAGGACTTTCTGGGATCATCTGGGAAATTAGTAAACAAGATATGCTCCTTAATGCAGGATCCAATCACAGGAACTCAAGAGAACAAAAGGAATCAGAGCCCTCACGTGTCTTGACCCAGCTCCTGTGGATGTATTCATAGCAGAAGCAGTAGAATTGAGGGATAGGAAACCAGACAGAGGAGCTATTGTTTGATCTTACGTACGATAGGGAGTCATTATAGGTTCCGTGAGGAGTCCTCTTTTGGAAAGATTGCACTTCCACTTGCTTTTGAAACATTAGAGGAGTGCTTGCCTCCCTTTAGCACACATTCCAAATCCAAGTCTTCCGATGCTTATAAGCTCTCGGCGATGACCTAACTTGGGACTGGTTTTGTGAAATTCTTGATGATTGCTTCCAATTTGTTTTGGTTCCAAATAAACTGTAAATGTGAATCAATCCAAATGCTCTTATGAACAATAATTTGGTAGAGTTAACGAAGTGTTAACAACAAGACATGAAGAGCTTCCCTCAAGTAAACAAATAGATGCTGGGATGGCCCTCTAACACTATCCCTACATTGACATTTCTGCAAGCAGAGCAAATACATTCAACAGGCAAGTGCCAAGCCTGACCTCTGTAACAGTGATATCATTTGTGTATTGACTTTTGGGAATCAAGAACTGACATCTGGCCTCCCTCTTCACATCTATTTCATGACCTTCAGGCTGGGTCTCCACATTTCAGAAAGAAGGCAGGCTCGGACCCTCAGATCAGAGTACAGGGAGGCATTGGAAATTAGACTTTGATTTGGTACCTCAGAATTAGTCAGTCATTGTGTTTAAATCATGATGATGATATATATGCCATTTACCAAATTCCCAGTGTGCAATGACTGAAGACATTTTACATTATTCATTAAATCACTCCATCATGTATCTATTTTCATTACCTTTACTTTCTAAGTGAGGCAACCAGGGCTTGGAAATAATTGACTCAGTAGTACACAGATAGCAAATGGTGGAATGATGGCTATGAACCTACATCTTTCTGACCAAATTCTATTCTTTCTTTTTTTTTTTTTTTAAGATTTTATATATTTATTTGACAGAGAGAAAGAAATCACACATAGTCGAAGAGGCAGGCAGAGAGAAAGGGGGAAGCAGGTTCCCCTCTGAGCAGGGAGTCCAATGCAGGGCTGGATCCCAGGACCCTGAGATCATTACCTGAGCTGAAAGCAGAGGCTTAACCCACTGAGCCACCCAGGCACCCTAGATTCTATTCTTTTAACTTCTTCCTTATCCTGCTTCTCCATTGATGATGATAATAATGGAGATTATAATTTCTGTGGTGGACATTTTTAGTTGCTTACTCAATAGCTTACTGTCTTCTTTACCAATGAATCTTGTGTGAGTAGGAAATTTACCCCGCTAAAAGAGTTACCTAGACTTCCTTGCACCTGAGGATGGTTATGTGATAGAATTCTGTCCAAAGAGACATAATCTGAAGGCTCTTGCTGATTTCCCAGTATACACACAGATCCTTCCAGCAACTCCCTTAGTCCTATTCCTATCTTGTATGTGGATACCGTGACTTGATGTGTAATAGTTGTCTTGCATCCAGCTGGGCAAAAGCCAGATGCTATGGTAGCGGAACAGGAGTCTAGAGATAATTGGAGTGTATGATGACTCTCTTGAGCAACTGCATGGGTCTTAGCCTGCTTGCATCCTATCTACCTACTATGGGATAAAAACAAACCATTGGCTATTTAATCCACTTCTATTACTTGCTGCTTGATGTATTCCTAACTGATAAAATTATTATGCCTTTATAGCCCCGGATACACATCAAGGTTTTTCAAGTGTTACTTATTGACATTTCGAGTGTGAATAACTCTTTGTGGTTGGGGCTGTTCTGTGCATTGTTAAGAGGTTTATCAGCATCTCTGGCCTCCATGTACCAGGTGTGACAGTCAACAGTGTCTCCAGATATTGCCAAGTGCCCCCTGTGGGGCTAAGGAGCCCTCACTGAGAACCGTGGCCATATGTAATTTCATTCAGTCTTCTCAATGTTACTGGAGGTAGGTAGAACTGTTTAATTGATTCAAAAGGTAGGGAAACTTGACTCTAAGAAATTAAGTGAGCTGCCAAGAGTTATGATATTAGTAAGTAGATGTGAACCCAGGACATATGGCTCCAGATTCAGTGTATTTTCCATCGCAGTGCTTGGGTTATCTGTTTTGGTTAAGGCCATTGATCTAATTATTTGAACGGACACCTGCTTTAGATGCTGCCTGATCACTATAAAGAAATATTGTGGTTGGGTAAGGCAGAGTGTTCTGTGACAAAAATACAAGAGTATAATTTCTTGGTCCTACTCCCTTGAACAGACATGTAGTATTCAGGGTTTCAAAAGGAGCTCAAGGTCAGGGCTCCTAAGTGTTGACATCTTTGTCCTGGCTGCAGTTGGATTGCCTGCTCTCATTTTCCAAAAATTTCTGGTCTAAACAAGCAGATTATAAAATTTTCCCTAGCATTTTCTATGTCCCAATGACAACATAGCCTCAGTCAACTTTGGGGAATTGAAAAAAAAAGAAGTTAAAAAGATCCCATTTGTTTTGGTTCTTTTTACCCCTATCTTCACTTACTATGAAAGCCATCTGTAGCAACCAAGAGCCATATACAAACTCAGGCCTCTCTTGGAGTCAGAGGCCTCCTCTGGCTTCTCAGCTGTTTCCAGATTTCTCCACTGGGATTGCCAACTAGGGTGTGATCTAAGTGGCATCATCATGAGTTCTAGTTCTGGCCTGTAAACAAAAGAAGACAGATTCTCCCAGCCCAGTAATAGCTGCCGAGAGAACGCTCTTCAGTGGGAGGATGGGTTAGGGAGTGCCTCTTGCTGGAAGAGATATCTTCAAGGGAACAGTGCTTTATTGACCCACTACAGCCTTGAACTTTGGCTCCTCCTTGTTTTGTTTTTTTTAATGCTTTCAGACTAAAAGTCGATTTATTTTTAAGTACATCTCTGTCTGGTGTCTTCAGAGAATGCTTGCGAAGTCTGCTAGACTTGCTAATAGCTACCAAGGCTGAATCATGTTACCTCACCTACTACAAGCCTCTGTCAACATTGTCTGAGCTTATTTGGGGAAGTTATTGGGCTGCTTATACACAGTGAAATGTTCTGGAAAAGCTGTTTGCATGCCATCTTGACACTAAGGGAGGCAGACGAATATTCCCAATGAGAACATTATAAGGAAGGTGAACATTTCTTGGCGGCCTTGTTTCATTTTCCTCACTTAGTTTTTAATGGATTTTTGTTTTCCTATATTGTATATTCTCCTTTTTTTTTTCCTTTTGTGAGTAAGGGCATAGTTAAATCTATAGTAAATGTATGAGCCCAGTCTGTCTATATGTATATATGCATGTATGTGTGAAACAGGAGCCCATTACATCGACGGGGAATTATAAAATGATTTAAAGAAATAATTATGGATCTAGTTTAACCTGTTAGCAGAGAGGGAGACAGAGAAGATTAAAAAATGCAAAATGGTGCATCCGTATGAATATGCTTTGTAGTCGGAAAACCATCCATTCCGTGGGTCTCGGTATTTATATGTCAATTGAATTCATTCATTCATTGACTGAATAAATATATATTTCATGCCCACTATGAGATAGACATGGCATGATACATGGGGATTTCAGGTGAAACTTTAAAAAAATGATTTTTTTTTCTGTGAAGGAATTTGGTCTGATAGAATCAGATGAAAAATAACTATCTGGCAATATCGTGTAAAATTGTGGAGAGCTCAACAGGAACAGTCATGAACAAGTGATGGGAAAACAATGTAGAGGTGGTATGGCGCTTTCTGTCTTGTAATACAAGTAACTGCTCTCTGTTCCTGGTGATTCTACTGGAGGGGGATTCTGTTTCCTTCCAAAGGACAAGAAAATTCTGTTGGGGACGTTCTCTCTAGTCCCTACTTGCTTTCCTTAAAGGAGAACGGATGTCCACCCGATTGGAGGGAGCTTGCTTGGGTCACAGTTTCCCCCTCTGAGTGCATAGCTGATACATTGAAAAGGTAACAAAGGTTCATCTCTGATCCTCTCAGGTTCTTATGCTGCTGGCATCTGGGTTTTGGAGGGAGTCTGATCAGTCTTTGACATGTACTCAGAGTAGGTTTGCAGAGTTTATTTTTACCACAGTGAGATACCTAGCCTTAGACTTGGAGAGGGACTCTGTTCCCATGTTTTGGCCTTGGGTCCGAGCAACATTCTGCAATGCCTCTTGCTAGGGGAACCTCATTATTGTTGCTTAACAAAGCTGACCCAGTGATCTGCATTTGGCTCTGGATATTTAGCAGTTGGAACTCAGAAGGTATGTGAGAGAGGCATGATTCGCACCACTTACATTCAGCAATCTCACCTCATAATTGTAACAACCTTATGGGAAGGCTGTAGTATGGGTTATTCTTGTCATTTTGTATGTGAAGAAGTAGGTAGAGATTGAAGTTATTTTGAATAATAAAATGCCAGCACCACACGCATGGGGTCAGATCCCACTGCTGCCCTTATGTGTCAGCTGACCTGGGGATAAGTTCCTTTATTTGATGAGCCTCAGTTTCCTCCTCTGGAAAATAGAGACAGCACCGCCACATTTGTAAGTTGTGCAAACTAGACATTGTGCATTTAGGACACTAAGCACAATGCCTGATGCATAGCAGGCACTCAGAGAATATTTTACCTGAGGGGCGCCTGGGTGGCTCACTCAGGGAAATAGCCTGATCTTGGTTTCCGCTCAGATCATGACTTCAGGGACATGAGATTGAGCTCTGCATCAGGCTCTGCACTGGGCATGGAGCCTGCTTTAGATTCTCTCTCCTTCTGCCCCTTTCCACTGTTCTCTCCCTCCCTCTCTCTCTGTCTCCAAAAAAAAGAGAGAGTATTTGATCTGAGTTGGAGTTGAGTTATGAAGCCAAAGCAGGGAATTATGGGATCCAGGAAATCCAAGACCAAGAACTGATTCAACAAATAGGAGATCATCTGGCAGACTTCCAAAATGGAGTGCAGCTATCTAGGATAGCCTTATGGGGGGCCAGTGTACGAATATTGATTTCATTTATAGAAACTAAAGTAAGATGGGCATTAGAAGTTTTAGATTATGTCAAATACACTGAGTGGTAGCATCTTTCTCAGGAGAAATTCCAGGTTTTTTTTTTTTTTTTTTTTTTTTTTTTGGTGGGGGGTCAGGGCTCCATTAGTTGGGTGGTGAACAATCTTGTTCAGACACAATATGCTCCAGAAGGGGAAGGACCAATCTATCTTTTTGTCCATGGTATCTCCAGTGCCTAGAATAGTGTTGTGCACATCTCACTGACCAATAACTATCTGGTGAACCAGTGACTAAATGAACTTAGAGATAGGAGAGTGTTATGGCTTGAATCACTAGGGAAAACTGCTTGTAAAAGGTGACACTTGAGAAAGACGTGGAAGAATGGGTAGACTTTGTAGGAAAAGGAGAAGTGGACCTTTGAAAAATTCTTTGTTCTTCTTTTTTTTGCTTAAAAAAAATTCCCAATGTAAACTGAAGGACTAAGAGAGAGCTGATCATTCACATGGGTCATGTCCTATACTTCTATGAATTATAGCATGACATCTCCCGCTTAGCATTTGTATCTCTTAGGAAGACAGTGCCCATAACACAATTGGCTCTGTGGCTTTTCTGATTGGCCCCATGAAGTCATATTTTTACATGTGGGATTTTCCAGGTTGCTGGTGGCAATAATATTTCTTTAAAGCATACTATTTATGGGTGGAAGTGGGAGAAAAAAAGGCAAAATAAAGGACCAGCATTGATGCATACAACTCCCTCTACAAATGCTTCCGAGTCATAACTGAGCAATCATGACACTCTCCATTAATTTAATGAAATTAATATTTTTCATACACCACTTTCAATGCTACAAAGTACTTTACAGTGAGAGGCAAAATGAGATAATGAGATAATGTTTCATGGAACCATGCACCAGCTAGTTTCCTATCATTAACATGACAGGAGAATATATTAAAAACGACACAGAAAGAAGTCAACTCCAAATTAGCAACCACAGAAGAGAGGGTAGAAGCAGGATGTGGCTCTCAAAGCCCTTTGTTCTGTACTGTAAAAATAGCTCAGTTTATTGTTGGGTTTCAGAGCAGGCCTGGGGCAAGTGAGCCCAGGAGCTGAGCACTTGCCTTTTCTGCAGCGGTTAGTCCAAAGAAAATGTAGTCTTCACTTCCGGTTGCTCATTCATGAGCTAGTCTGGTGTAATGGATGACAATATTTGGAGTCAGCCAAATCTGAGTTCAAGTCCAGTTCTGCCATTGCCTAGCTGCCTGCTTCGGCCTCCTTGTGACTCAGTTTTGTCATCTGTAAAATGAGCGTGAAAACTCGTGATAGGGTTCCTGTGAGAATTCGGCTTGTAATTTGACATGCTGGTCAGCTCATAGTAGACACTCAATAAGTACTCCTTTTGTCTTTGCTTTTGTTAGTAGCAACAACACCGGGTCTGGCTGGGGCCGTGCCTTTAGGTGTGTCAGGGTGGGACTGAGAGGGCCGGTGGCTGGCGTGTGGCCTGTGAAGCCAGAGCCTGCTTTGCAGGAGGGACAGAGCAGAGTTCGGCTGCGTAGGAAAGGCTCTGGGGCAAGGGGCCTGTGAGGAGCTCATGGGTGAGTGATGGTGGTGTGTTGGGGCCTCAGGACATGCTGTCTCTGTTGAGAGCCAGCGTGCTATGTTTCAGGGCAGAGTGAGGAAGGGCAAGGGCTAGCAAGCTCCAAAACTCTCATTCCAGGGACTGGTGTGCTGGGTGGGTTTGTTTTAGTCTGACCCCTCCAGAATACAGAGGTGGCCCTGATGTTTATATAGCATTGTGTCTCCATTAGTGGATGTTTCTGGAAGGTGGTGACTGCTGTTCTTCTTTCATTGTAAATGTGCATCGGTGATGCTCAGTGGGCCTGGGCATTTCCCAAACAAAGGCCACAGGCAGAAGGAGAAAGAAACAGTGGTGTGCTGGTGGAGGGTTAACAGCTGGCTCTCCGGGGGGATGGTGGTGGGGGACACAGAACAGTTCTGATTTGTTGCATTTTCTACTTGCTTTGTAAATGCGCCCACCACGGCTGATGTCAAGCTACCGATGTGATGTCAACCAATTTTCCAACCCCCTAAAAAGGTTAGCAGTAGGTTCTTAGGAGCCAGTGTGAGGTGGTGGGCACATGCCCTGGCATCAGCACAGCCCTGAAAAGGGTCACTTGTGAAGTCACCAGACCCTCGTGGAGCTGGAAGTTGGACTATGAGGGCTCCAGGTGATTCCAGGTGATGGAGTCAGTGTCAGCATGTGTGATTTCTCCTAACCCTGCCATTCACTTTTCTACCTTTGAACTATAGGCTGGGGCGCCTGGGTGGCTCAGTTGGTTATGTGGCTGCCTTTGGCTCAGATCACGATCCTAGGGTCCTGAGATCAATTCCTGTGTTGGGTTCCCTGCTCAGTGGGGAGTCTGATTCTCCCTCTGCCCCTCTCCTGCTCTGATTTCTCTCTCACTCTGTCTCTCTCAAATAAATAAATAAAATATTTTAAAAAAAGAAATATAGGCTGATTACATGCAGAAAAATGAAACTGGACCATTTCTTTACACCACACACAAAAATATACTCAACATGGATGAAAGACCTCAATGTGAGACAGGAATCCATCAAAATTCTTGAGGAGAACACAGGCAGCAATGTCTTCGACCTCAGCCGCAGCAACCTCTTCTTAGAAACATTGCCAAAAGCAAGGGAAGCAAGGGCAAAAATGAACTATTGGGACTTCATCAAGATCAAAAGCTTTTGCACAGTAAAGGAAACAGTCAACAAAACCAAAAGACAACTGACAGAATGGGAGAAGATATTTGCAAATGACAGACATATCAGATAAAGGGCTAGTATCCAAAATCTATAAAGAACTTATCAAACTCAACACCCAAAGAACAAAGAATCCAATCAAGAAACAGGCAGAAGACAGGAACAGACATTTCTGCAAAGAAGACACTCAAATGGCCAACAGACACATGAAAAAGTGTTCTACATCACTTGGCATCAGGGAAATACAAATCAAAACCACAATGAGATACCACCTCACACCAGTCAGAATGGCTAAAATTAACCAGTCAGGAAATAACAGATGCTGGTGAGGATGAGGAGAAAGTGGAACCCTCCTACACTGTTGGTGGGAATGCAAGCTGGTGCAACCAATCTGGAAAACAGCATGGAGGTTCCTCAAAAAGTTGAAAATAGAGCTACCCTATGACCCAGCAATTGCACTACTGGGTATTTACCCTAAAGATGCAAATGTGGTGATTCGAAGGGGCACGTGCACCTGAATGTTTATAGCAGCAATGTCTACAATAGCCAAACTATGGAAAGAACCTAGATGTCCATCAACAGATGAATGGATAAAGAAGATGTGGTATACATATGCAATGGAATACTATGCAGCCATCAAAAGAAATGAAATCTTGCCATTTGCAATGACATGGATGGAACTAGAGGGTATTATGCTCAATGAAATAAGTCAGTCAGAGAAAGACAACTATCATATGATCTCTCTGATATGAGGAATTTGAGAGGCAATGTTGGGGGGGGGGTTGGGAGGTAGGGAAGGGAAAAAACAAGATGGAATCAGGAGGGAGACAAACCATAAGAGACTCTTAATCCCACAAAACAAGCTGAGGGTTGCTGGAGGGAGAGGGGTATTGAGAGGATGGTTGGGTTATGGACACTGGGGAGGTATGCGCTATGATGAGTGCTGCGAAGTGTGGAAGCCTGATGATTCACAGACCTATACCCCTGGGGCAAATAAACATTATATGTTAATTGGAAAAAAAGAGAAATATAGGCTGGTTTCTGGCCATTTCTCCTTTTGCTCTCTCTCTCTCTCTCTCTCTCTATATATATATATATATACACACACACACACATACATACATATATAAATACATATACACACATATAAACACATATATATGTAGGATGTAGGTAGGTAGGTATAAGTAATATTTATGTATATTTAAGAAAGAACCAGAACAAAATCCTGCTTTCTGTTTAAACAGGAAATTTTTTTTTCAGACTTGTTATTGATTTTTTTTCTCTTATCCTCCCAATGCATCAAGTTAGAAAGAAGAGGTTGATTTAATTTTTCCGGCAGGGAAAAATAAACGCCCTCTGGGCTTTTCCTAATAGCACAAACCTATGCCTTCTCAAGTGCGTCCAGAAGGGAAATATCATGCACCAGGATTGTGCGCTGTCTGATGAGGGTCTCCTATTTCCATAGACTCTAATTTTCAAAGCTGCTCCTTTCCTCAAGATAATTTAGAATTTTATTTGTTCAGCGTGTGAAGTAGAGTTGGGCATATTATGGACTCAAGGTATGAATCCTTTTAATGAAACAGCATTTAGAAGTGAGAGCATCACCGCCTTTGCTATAGATTCGTCATAATGTGCTGAGGACCCTATCCGATCAGAAGCTGATTTTAAATAGCCTATTTCATGTGACTAAAGAGTACAATTATTGGTTGCTATCTTCAGAGGACAGTTACAGGGCAGATTAAAAAAAATGAACATTTCTTAAAAAGCAATTAAATGGGCGGGAGACAAATTCTGAAATCAGAAGGAGGCAAAGAAGAAATAATGAACAGAAATAGAATGGGGTTTGAAAATTAAAAAGCAAGTTAATTTGTCATTGTCGGGTAGAAAGGCCCCCAGTGGTGAGATGATATCCTGGGCTGAACTACTAAGTTTTTAATGCTGTGCCTGAGTGTCTATTCTTTTTGCCTTACCTTGAATAGATGGGAAGTATTTATGGAAAATCAGTGAAGTTGCCTCCTGACTTCACGACGTCGGAAGTCTTTGCTAATAGCCACACTTGCCTGAAAGATGGTGGCATAAAACACTTCAGAAAGAAAGACAAGGACAAGCCACTTTTTGGAGTGAATAGGAAAAAAGGAGAGAGAGAGAAGACAGGTGGGGAATTAGATACTCATCTCCAGAACAGCTCTCCAGCGGGGGTAGCAAGATGACCCCTGGTCTGCAGTTAGACATACCTGGCTGTGAATCTTAGCCCTGCCATACTTCAGCTGTGTGACTGTGGGCAAGTTTCTTAACCTCTCTGAGATTCTAGTTCCTCCTCTGAGCAATGGAACACTTAAGGGCACCAAGGCTGTTGTGGGAATGAAGTGAGGAAATTGACCATATCGTACCCATTCCATTAATGTCTTTCTTTCCTTTCTCAGGGGCACCACCCATCTCTGAGCCAAAATGTAGTGAACTCTATCTGTATTTTTATTACATGTCCAACTCAGTCTGATGGGATCCTATGGGTCAAGGCTGGTGGTGTTTGGGTGGACAAGTGGGCCTCAGAGCCTGCCCTAGCCGTGCCGCATTCCTGGTGCGGGTACACGGAGACCCACAGGCACCTGCATGGGACCAGCAGCTGGGCCACAGGGAGCAAGAGGTCAGGGTCGTGATGAATCCTGGCTTCCAGCTGTCCTCAACATGAGCAGATCCCAATTTGCAAACAAGAAGTAGGGGGAGAGGGAGGAGAAGGGTCATTAATTTTGTTTGTTTGATGGAGTTCTTATTTTATTATTTTCTCTATAAATGCGGTACTGGCTCATTTCAGGAAACAAAGTCAACAAACACAAATAAGCCACAAGAAACAACTATAAAATACCCATAATTTTTCCACCCACATTAAGGCAGTTTGGTGCTTCTCAAACTTCTCATTTTTTTTTAAAGATTTTATTTATTTATTTGACAGAGAGAGATCACAAGTAGGCAAAGAGGCAGGCAGAGAGAGAGGAGGAAGCAGGCTCCCGCTGAGCAGAGAGCCCGATGCGGGACTCGATCCCAGGACCCTGGGATCATGACCTGAGCAGAAGGTAGAGGCTTTAACCCACTGAGCCACCCAGGCGCCCGAAAAATTTATTTGTCACCAGCTGGGGTTACAGAGGGAGACTAGAATGACTGTGTGTATAAACAAAAACATGTGGGGCTCTCATTTTTACTGAATGAATTTGTTCCCTCAGAATGGATTCAACTTTTTCTTATAAACCTACATTTGTTTCAATATAGGCATCATACTTAAGTTAAATTACTGAGTATCTCTCACTCCCGGATCCTTGGGTATGACTGGCTCTGCGGGGCAATTGCACAGCTAACCCAAGGCCTCCTTTACCTGCAGATACCCCAAAGTGTCCCCTAGTGTGGTATGTTTATCCAGACCATTTCCTCATTTTCTGTGATTTTACACACTATAATGCTTACAGCTATTTGCTTGGGTAGTTAAAATCAAGGGTACTTAAATAATTAATATTTTACTTACCTGTTTTTACTTATTCTTTGTAATGAATTTATTTTGCTTTTTAAAAAATTTAATCTTATTTTTTCAGTGTTCCAAGATTCATTGCTTATTTTGCTTTTAAAACAAGTGGTTTGCTTTTATATAAATCTTTGCAGAAGATTATTGAAACCAGCTTACAAATTGAGTCCTGTCTATAGTAGAATCACGATAAGGGCATTATATGTAGATATGTCTGTAATCACAAACACACAGCTATACAGATATTACATAGCTATATATTTATCTGTATACATGTATGTTTTAAAATCCTCATATAGGGGGTGCCTGGGTGGCTCAGTGGGTTAAAGCCTCTGCCTTCAGCTCAGGTCATGATCTCAGTGTCCTGGGACTGAGCCCTGCATCAAACTCTGCTCAGCAGGGAGCCTGTTTCCTTCTCTCTCTGCCTGCCTTTCTGCCTACTTGGGATATATAGTTATATATCTGCATATGTATTTTATGGCAATATATCATGAACATATTTTTATACTGAATATACTTTACTATATCATTTTATTGGGTATCAATAAAGTAATATCAGTAATCAATAGCATAACTATACAATATACAATGTTAACATATATAACAACATATATACATAGCTATGCAATACTATAGCTATAACATAACTTAATGAAGCCTATATCATTGGCTATTTGAATTTTTCCCAATCTCTTACTATTACCAATGTTGCTCTGTTGAATATCTTTGTATACATCATTCATTATTTGACATGTTGCAGTTGAAAAGTCAGGTAGTAAGTTTATTTTAATGGCAAGACATGTTCCAAGTTTCAGTGTTATGAATAATGGTTAGGTTCCTAGGATAGCCCAGAATAATTGATTAAATGCAAGGCAGTCCTATTAATATTTGGGTATTATTACAATGTAGTGGATTGAATTGTGTTTCCTTCATGTCCCCCAAATATGTTAAGTCCCTAAACCCTGGTACCTGTGAACATGACCTTATATGGAAAAGAGTTTTTGCTGGTGTCATCAAGGTAAGATGTGGTCATCCTGGATTCAGCTGGGCCCCAGACTCACTGGTGTCTTTGTAAAAGAAAGTAGAGGCAGGTATGGACACAGAAAAAGAGAGGAAAGATCATGTGAATGGAGAGAGATGCAGATATTAGAGGTCAGTTGTCCTAAGCCATGGAGTGCCAGGAGCCACCAGGAGCTGGAAAGGAATTGGCAAGGAAGGCTTTTCCCCTCGAGTTCTTTGAGGGAGGGTGGTCATGCTGACAGCTCTATTTCAGAACCCCGGCCTCCTGAATTGTGAGAGAATAAATTTTTGTCTTTTCTTAAAGCTACCTAGGATGTGATATTTTGTTACAGCACTTCTAGAAACAAGTACATATACCTGGTCACCTTTTTGGAATACATTTCTTCGTAGCACGAATGTTATAAAGGGTAATTAGATCCAAGGTATAGCTCACAAAAATATTTAAATGATTAATATAATCAAAACATAGCACTATCCCATTTAATATCATTTAAAGCTGTCTTTCCTTTAAAAATGCCTCTTAGGTAACTGGCAAGAGGAACTTTGTCTTCAGATAGACACGAGACAATGCCCTATCCTGCCACGAGGGGGCGCATCTGTGCGGGGGCTGCTTCTAAGATGGGGGAAACCCACAATACTTCCGCCAAGCTCTAAGGTGCACCTGTTGTGTTGATATACAGTGGTGAACTAGGCAGAGTCCACATCTCCCTGGGCTACACAGTTTAGTGGACATTGGGAGGGATCGGGGTTTTGGGAGAATATTAAAATTGACCTATACAGAATCTGCAGCGACCAGGGAGGTGTGCAGGTGGCCTGAGAGGGAAGATGCTAGGATTGGACAGGTTTCCTGGGATCAGCCTTCACTTCCCATGAAAGGAAGTGGGGATACCGGGGAGGGATGCAAAGAGGGCGGCGAATGTGGCAGTCTCTGTTAGGTGAGGAAGATCTGGAGAGGAAAGCCATGTTTTGAAGGTTCGTGTCCAGATGAGAAATTCCCCTAAGAAGGAAGTCGGTATTTCGCTTTCCAACTCATCTGAAATTCTAGCCCCTTCTGTATCATTTTTAGTGCTGGCTCCACCCCATTTCTTACTCATTTCAGGCCAAGGAAACCAATCTGTGACTTAAATTTGATTACCATAGATTTGTAGGCTTGGATTTGTGGATTGTGTCCTTGAATCCATTTAATTGGCCTAATCCATTCAAGCGTGGTAACTGAGCACCAGCAAAAATGAGTCCCAAGCTGACGGCAACGGCCTGCTCTCGGGTAGGAAGATTGATCTAATGCGATGAATCAATGTTTTAGAGCCATCAGTTAATTTCCTTTTGTGTTCCGCATGTTAATTACCAGAGGAAACAATTTCATACCTAACTGAAACGGATGAAACAAGATGTTGATTCTCATGTCAAATTACTTGGAAAGAGAAATCCGGGAAAGCCACAGATGGGCACTGGCCATGTGTGATCCAATGGCAGTAACTTGAATACTTCCATTTTGCAATAAGGCAGATGTACATCAGCCTAATGGAGGGTAGGATATTGGTGTTTCAAGGCAAAGATCAGGCCATATGATCTAGACATTTCCAAGGCAACAATGAGAATGGGCTCAAACCTCTTTTCCGAATTGTTCACAGCTGCTGTATTTTGTGGTCTACCTGAAATAGTAGGGTTCTCAAGCTTGAAAACCTCCAATGCTGACTCTAATAAGTATTTTTATTGCAAAGTTACTTAAGTATATGAAAACATAAAACTCTGTGTAAGCCCCTTTATAACTCCTAGGCAGCTGTAAAATTCCATTCCATTTACACATTGAACAACTGCATTTTATTTTATTTGAATTTTGTTGAGTTTGCAGTTTTGTTTGTATTTACTATGTCCAGTCATGTTGGTTAGCTAAAATGAAATCACCTGCAACATGAACTTGGCTTTCTGGATTCTCTGTGATGTTGCTACATGCTCCCTTTGTTCCGCCACATCGTGTTGGAAGCATTTTTTATCGTTCATGGATCAGTCTTTGCTCTTTCGTTTTTAACATACGAATAGTATTTTGTGGTGGCCATATGCATACTATTATTTGCGTTTTATATCCTTGCACATTAATGAGAGAAGGGGCGTTCAAACTCAAAACTAAAACTTGCAAATTTCCATGCGGGTAAGCGTGAAAAGTCTCACCCACCCCAAGTTTGGGATATTTCAGGTCCTTGAGGAGCCTCTAACACTTGTAGTGGTGGTGTCTGAAGTCAAGCCAGCCGCAGGCTCTTAACCTTTCACAAATGCTAAGGTCTTGAGCTAGCTACAGCTTGGCTTAGGGAATTACCCCTTTCCCAGAACAGCAGATAGAAAGGTCATGGCATGAGAGAGCCAACGGTGGACAGGAAGGCTTTTATTGGACTGGCGAGGATGATGCCACACCCGCACGATCTTGTGTGCCCTTCTTCTCTGAGCTGTGAGTCATGCCATTACTATGACTTTGACCGTGTGAGTGCAGCTAGCTGTCCAGTGTGATGTAGCTGTAAGGGACAGAAAGCTTTCTAGATGACAGCCTGCATCTGAGTCCTAGCTTTGCTGCTCACCGTGGCGTGAACTTGGGCATGGTTTTGAAAACACAGGCTAGGCTGCTGGGACCTGAGGTCCCAGATAGTGTGGCTTAAACAAGGTGGGCTTTGTAATTGTCTCTCATGTTGTGGTCTGAGCAACACTGGAGAACAAGCTCCTACCATCTTACTCTTCTGTCGACCCCACCTGCATCTGCACGGTCAAAGATGGCCAGCCTCCATGTTCACATTTCAGCCACAGGTAGAGGGAAAGGGGCATTTCCTTTATTTCATTACCTGGAGGTCACACCCATCGCTTCTGTTCAAACGTCATCATCTAGAATGTACTCACATGGCAGTGAGTGCTGTAATACCATCCACACATCGAGCCAAATAAATATTCCTAGAGAAGAAACATGTTTGGGTGCATGTGTGTCAGATAGGGGGATGGGAAGGTAACTAGCAGTCTTTGCCTACGCTCCCTAAATCTCAGTCTCCCCATCCTTCAAATAAGGATAATGCTAGTCTACTTCATGGGGTGGTACTTGTGAATATGGAATTGAGGTTTCCTTGAAGAGCTCTTGGAATAGTCCCTGACTTTCACCAAGTGCTAAGGCAGATGAGCTGTTGGCCCCAAACTTGGGTGACATTACTCACGGCAGTGATTTATTTCCCAGTCACATCAGATGATGTAGGTCACAGTGACGATCGTGAGGGATTGCTCTCCGAGGCCATGCTGTACAGAATGCTTTCTGGTCAACCCCAAGTTGCCAAGGCGGCACTGCGGAGTGATTGAGTATGGCTTCTAGCTCCAGACTGCCTGAGTTAGAAGCCTGCCTGCCCCTTTGAGCCATGCCGTGTGGGATGGCTCTGTACCTCTGTCACCTCGTGTCAATAATGAAGATGACGATATCTGCTTCATGACATTGTTATGATAATTAAATGGATTATTATTTGTGAAGTTCTTATATTAGCATGGAGCACAGGGAAATTTCTAGGTAAGTCAGTTCAAGTGAAATAAAAGAACTACCGTGGGTATGCTCTTGCGTCCTGATATTATGAAGCTTCCCCTCTATGACAACCATCAAAGAAAGGATTATTTCCTTCCTTGTGCCTAGAATGGAAGCTCCATTACGGGATGAGATTTGTCTTTCTCTCTGCTCCCAACCCAGGGCCTGGGAAAATAGCCTTTCATAAGCCCTTCATGAGAGCTGGATTCTGGAGGGCTGGTGTTCCTTAGGGAAATAACACGTGTCAAGAGTGACCTGTCATCCTAGTTTCTGACGGTGTCACCTAGTGCTAAGGGGATAATTTGCCGACAAAAGAAACAAGTCATGATCTTCAAGCAAAGCCGTGCCTCCAAACCTCTGGGTATGGAGCAGTGAAAAGAACACCGAGGCTGGTGGCAAAGCCTTTATTCAAGACTTGGTCTACCCCTAACCACCCATAGGACTTCATGTCTGTGTGGTCAGGTATCAAAGCCTTAATTTTTTCATCTGTAAAATGGGAATAGTATATACCTTTCGGGCATTGGGGGAAATATGCATGTCAATTCATTAAGACTACAGGGGGATGTCTTGTGTGCGTGGCAAAATGAATGCAATCCATCCATCTGCTACGAAGGGGCCTAGCTCCGTGGGGATGCTCCACCTGGGGGCAAGCCCGACCCATGGCAGAAGGTAACTTGCTCACATGAGGCCGCCGTTGAAAGCAGAGAAAGGTCTTGAGTTGGCTATTTTACGCTGGGACATCTAATCATCTGTAGCTTATTTCCCAGAAGAGGAAGGCTGCTTTTTGTGATGTGAAATCATTGTGATTTTTTAGGCATTGCTTTGGCTTCCCGTTGAAATGATTGTTTCTAGCATTCTGTGCACTATTCTGAGAGGCTGGTTGACCCATTCTGAAGCGATTGTAATGGGATTTGCTGCAAGCCCCAGAGTGGAAGGTGGTTGCATCCTTCTTGTGTGACAGGCAGATTTGATTTCAAACTCCGGAGGCAAATCAAGGAACCCTGGGAAGCAAATATGAAAAATCTGAGCCGATGGTGGAAAGGACAAAGGGGTGGATGGGACTGGGACAAAAGAAGGAACACAGAGGGTAAACAAAAGGGCTTACTTTTGCCTGTCTTCTGCTGAGCGTGGATGGGGTGGAACCTTCTCTGACTATTGTTCTAGTGAGATTGGCTTCACCTTGGGGACACAAAGCCAGAAGCTTTCCTTGATAACAAACATACTAAAGTAATCTTGTTTGTTACAAAAGGCAGGACAAACAACAGAGACTTGGATGACTTTTAAATGAATTCCGCGGAGATTGTTGTAGGTTGGGTTTATGAACAAATGAGGAACAAGGACATGGTAAAATTCTATTTTTGCAGGTGGGGAAGCTTAGGCGCAAACTGTTTTCCAAGGCATAATTTTGCAAGACCTATAAGCTGACAAAATGCTCCTAGGTCAGGGTTGCTTCCAAGATAGGGGCTCTATCCCTGCTGCTGTTCTTCCCATAAAAGGCTAGGCTCTTTGGAGATTCACTGGTTGCCCACAGTGGTTCTGTTTGCCAGGGGTCTACAAACCAATCTGTGCATTTAATCCATGCTAGCAGGTGTGACCTCTGGCCCCGCCATCCAAATAATGTTCGAGTGACCCTCTGGAACTCTTATAGTGGAAATTCTTATGATGTTTTTTTCCAGCTCAGTTGGAGGAGTGTTTTGGTGGCTGGATGGCCTTGGATGGCAGCGGGGCCACTGTGGGAAATCACAGCCTCAAGCTGTCTCTAAAACTATACTAGGCATGTAGCTGATGATTTTTATCATCGGCAGGATAAGCACTAGGCTACTGGGAACTCTAGCCAGAGGGGAGACAGACATGCAAACAAATGTTTGCCATAAAATGATGGGGGCATGTACAAAAGAGGAGTAGGTCTTCACGGGAAAATGGGAGGGAAGTTTGAGAAAAGACCCCCAGAGGAGGTGGTTTCTGCTTTTCTCGGCAATGGACATCATTGTGTCATTCTAACAAATTGGTAGGAACACACATATAGTCATGTATGCACACACATGTGTAACTCTACCTGCCAGCAGGTTGCAGGAGGCAGCAGTCTGGGTTCTAGAATTCTCTAAACCTTGGGGGCTAGGTATTTGAGCAATTCTTCTAACCATGATGAGAATGAGTCATGTGGATGGGAAGCATTTATTTATTCTGAGAAAAACGAAGTCACTGTGCTTCCTGGTGAGAAGTATGGAGGACGGAAGAGTTGAAAAGGAAGGATTTAAGGCAGTGGAAAGGTCAGATATTTAATAGGCTTATAAAGAAGAGAAGTGGCCAGAGCTGCCATTGTTGGGGGGAGTATGTGGGGATCTTCAATGGCAGTTTTGTTCCTTTAGCCTCTTCCAGGCTTTGCATTGGATCTCACTCGTAAACTATGTGTTTTTTCTAGAATGGCCATGAGGTCCAGCTTTCTGTGTGCAATCACCTGAGCCTGGTCTCCACCTTTGTAACTGAATTTTAGGGAGCCAGAGGAAGGTTCTGGTACAATTGCATAGAAAGGATGGGAGCGTAGTGCCAGGTTGGGGGCGCAGAGGCTGTGCCACGAGGGGAGCGGTGGGTTTCTAGAAGTCAGAGCTCTTGCTCCCCTCCTTGTCTCCCTTTTCCAGAGAAAACCATACCCAACAGGTCACACAAGAGATAGGGACTCTCTGTAGCATGGTTGAGGGCATCTGTGTTCATCCCTGTTGTCCATCAAGCCTTCCTTCAGAGTCCATTTTGGGAGATGTCCTCCGTGCAGTCTGTTGTGGGCAGTATTGAGCTGATGTGTGGAGAGCACTGAGGAGGGTAGCTGAGGACACACAGAAGGTGCTCCCCCCCGTAGGTCACCTCCAAGATGCTGCTGTCATCTCTGAGAACGTCAAGTGCACACATTTTAAAGTAAAACTGAGTTCCCAAGGGAAGGGGTATATGTGCACACACCTGCACTGGGAATGTTTGATAAAAGAAGGATTTAATGCCTCCTCTATGTGAGAACTTTCTAGACCAGGTAATAATCGCAATCCCAACAGAAGTGTTTTCTGTCATCTGGGGGCAAAGAAGTTGGCATTTTTTTTTTTTTTTTTTTGGTCTGTAAACATGGAGGTCGTGGTCCTAGTATGTTCAAGCTGGGAGGAACCTCATGAGACTCCCGCCCACTCCCAGCTTTTATTGATGAGAAAACAGAAGACAAGTCTCACCCAAGACCACTTGGCCAGGAAGAAGCAGAGGCAGATAATAGCTTCTGTTAGCTTGAGAGCAGAGGGAGCTGAGGGCTCTGCATCCCATCAAGCCCTACTCACTCTCCAGGAGACGACAAACCTGGGAATGATGCCAGGGCAAGGGCTGGCCTCACATACTTCAGTCAGGTCAGACAGTGGAGGTTGGAGATGAGCTTGAGAAGAGAGAGGGAGACGTGGACATGCTCCCAAGGCTCCTTCTGCTTCCATGGCCTTTTCCCATCTGGATGTCATCTCTGCTGACCACGTACCTGGAAAGGTTGGGTTGGTGCTACTGATGATAGGTCTTAGGTAGCCCTGCCTGTCCTGAGGTTCGGTGTGTGGCATGTGAGAGGCAGACAGACAGACAGACAGAAGCAGAGACAGAGGCAGAGGCAGAGAGAGATATAGGAAGACCCTGGGAAGTCTCAAATAAGCTTGGGAGAGTATGGAATCAAAGAAACCATTCTCATTACCTCACTTCCTTTTTTTTTTTTTTTAAATATTTTATTTGTTTATTAGGCAGAGAGAGATCATGAGTAGGCAGAGGCAGGCAGAGGGTGGCGGGGGAAGCAGGGAAACTGAGCAGAGAGCCCGATGCAGGGCTCGATCCCAGGACCCTGAGATCATGACCTGAGACGAAGGCAGAGGCTTAACCCACTGAACCACTCAGGTGCCCCATTACCTCACTTCTTATGAGCATTTTTTACTATTGATTCAACTTGTGTGTCAAGAAAAAAAAGGTCCAAATAATACTATACTCTTAACACGCACGTTTATGTAGCGTGTCCCCTAAATCCTAATGCTTGCTTAAAACTGCTGAGGCACTCTTTAGGTAAAGGACTAAGCACTATAGTCTGGAGTGTAAAGAGGTGAGTGCTGGAGAGGGGAAGCTTTGGGGGCTGCACCCCACTGAGTAGTGTGCCGGCCCCACATCTCTGGGCTGAGTGGGTTTGGGGGGAGCCCTTGTGGGCACATGGCTATGCCATGAAAGGATTTGATTCCAAAGTGCTTGGTCCAGGTGGAATCAGTAGGGGCGGGGAATGGAGAAGGCTGGTTAAAGGAGTAGGACTGGCGGACCAGGAAGGAAAGGGGCCTGTGGATTCACAGAAAGCCGGTGGGGTGCTTCTTGAACTTTCAGGCCAAGGCAGTGGAGTTCAAGCCAAGTTCAGCCTGATCTCAAAGGGACCAGGAGCTGCAGTGATATGTGGGTTACATAAATAATTCAAGTACTTGCTATCTAGGAATCCACGTCCAGAGGACCTATGGGGTCATCCTGTCTTTTAATATTGAAAACAAACGAACAAAAGGCTTGCACTCCTGGCCTCACATAAGGTGAGAGCCCAGTGCCAATCTTAATATTTGCATAACACCCGGAGGCTTAGGATCCATCTCTTCCTCCCCTTTCCCTTCAGTTTGTGGTTGTCGCTGAATAATTCTTGAACTTGACCTGGGTTCACCTCCTGTGCCGGTTCTTTCCATTTTACCCCACGTGTATCTAACTGTGCCATAAGCCCTTTTAAAAAATCTCCTGGAAGCATCCCCAACGCAAGACGGCTGATGCTATAGCCTTTTACCGACGAGGGGTCACAGCAGAGCCCAGACGGGCCGCTTGAATCACTTACTAGATTTGCTAGTCTATGACTTTCTCTTGGCCTTTTCCCACTGCCTGGAACATCTCGCTGGCTGTTTTCTCTTTTCAAGTTCTAGCCCCTCCTCCATTTTGCTGGGTCCTTCTTCCATCTTTTGCAGACAATCCAGGCCTGTCTGGACTCCCTTCTTCCCATCTATGTCCTGGAGAAAGAAAACATTTTATTCTGCTAATCTGCTGATTACCGTTTCTCGTCACCACCTTCCTTTATATTTTCTTTCCTTAATCCCTGCTTTTTTGATGCAGGCTTTATGATGTATATCATGTACCAGGATAATAGAAGTGGCTCATTATAGAATTTACAAATAAATATGCACCTGTTGCATATTTAAATTTTAAAAATTTATTTATAGGTTGTTTGATCAAATAAGCTTAGAGCCCAAAGGTCTTCTCTGCCTGCTGCTCCTGGCTGAGAAACACAGCTCTGAGCATATCACTCCTCCGTCAATTAATTGGTGCTCTGATGTGCAAGAAACAGAGTATATACTCCTTAACCTGCTTTTCAAGGCCCTGCGTGATCCGGCTCCCACTGAGTGCTCTAGCTTTAAACCCCACTGCTGGCATCCCCTGTAGGATGAGTTCCCAGCCACATGCATTTCCATATGCTGCTTCCTTTTATTTGTTCATCTTTATAGGATCTTAGTGCAGTCCCTGTCATTTATCTGCATCTTTCTGTCGTTTTTATAAACTCTTCACCTTCTGTTATGTAACTGTCCTATTCCCTGTTTCAGACGTTAAGCTCCTATTTTTGATTCCATCTTTTTGACCTATCTCTTAGCCTGGATTCATGCAGAGGGAGATCCTGGGTTTGGGACTTTTGCATAACACGAGGACAAGACTACGAGCCCTCAGAGGCTCTTCTCTGCATTGTCTTTTTCACAGGAGTGAGTAATGTCTTGCCTCCTTTCCAGAATCAAACTGTCACCTGGTTGTCCTCTCTCCAGCCTACAGGCACATGGAGATGGTTCCCTGCCTTTAAGCAGTACCATCATCAGGACGTGCTCTGAGGGTTTGGGCACAGCATCAGCTGGGAGCCTCAGCCCCAGGGGCCACTCACTGCTCTGAGCTGATAAGGTCAATTTGTTTCATTAAATATCTACTGGTCTTCTATGTATGGTTTGAGTGTGCTGGGTGTCCTCCATCTGCCCCTCCAGCTCCAATCTTTCACCCTTTTCTACCCTATTCTGCAGCCCTTGTGGTAGACATGAATGGGCCACATCAGTGGGCTCCCTTGTTCTCTGCCTTCCAGATAGGTCCTGCTAATGGGGAGGCCCAGGAGAAGACTGGAGGAAAGGAGAGAAGACATCAGGCTGGCGACCTCTCCTATCTGAAGTTCTCTACTCCTGTTGGGTGGCCGTCTCCATGAAACCAATGAGTCTCTTCTGCGTCTGGGTTCTGGCAACTGTTCCTTCTGTACCTCTTCCTGGCCATAAGGGTGTAGTTGGGTGTGACTGTTACTGCCCTATTCCTTATGTTTGCTCAGTACCGCTAAGTAGTTCCTTCATTAGTCCTTCCTGAAATTATTTTGTTTGAGTATGGCATCTGTCTCCTGGGAAGAGGGGGAGGGAGGGATGTATGGAGATATTGAGAGAGAGAGAGAGAGAGAGATTCTAATATGAAGTCATCTGAGGAAAGTGAATGTTCCTCACATAGATGTAAGAGGCCTGTTGGTATTACCTTTTCGAATGAGAACTCTGGCGGGGAATGGACTAGAGAAGGGCATTCGAAGTGAATCAGCAGCATCAGTGTCACTGAAACACATGGGTCGAGTCCCAAAGCCTGGCAATCTAGGCTGGTAATAAGTTTTCCAAGTGGTTTTTATGCACTGATTGGGAAGCATAAAGGCCAGTTGGGAGGCTGCTGTGCTCGTCGGGAAAAGAGAGGAGGGTGTGAGTCTGGATAGACGTGAAAGACAGTGAAGTCTTAGGGTTGATTAGGCTCAGAGCTGGATAGGTGGGGAGAAGCTTAGAGAGGGGGTGGATCCCAGGTTTCAGGCCTAGATATTTTTTTTGAAAAAAGGAAAGAAGATTTATTTATTTGACAGAGAGAGGGAAAGAGAGAGAACACAAGCAAGCAGAATAGCAAGTAGAGCTGCCAGAGGGAGAAGCAGGCTCCCCACTGAGCAGGGAGCCTGGTGCGGGACTCAATCCTAGGACCCTGGGATCATGACCCGAGCTGAAGGCAAACATTGAAAGACCGAGCCTCCCAGATGCCCAGCCTAGGGGGTTTTTATCTGCCAAATCAGGGCTGGGGGAATAGATTGGAGAGGGAAGCTGTTATGGCCAGGAGGGAGTTCAGTGAGTTTGAAGTGCTGGTGGGGACAGCAGAGTGGAGAGGTCCAGAACGCCTGGTGAGGTAGAGAGGTCTTGCCATCAGGAGCAGGGCCTCGGCCACTGTTAGCTCGCCGCATTCAAGTCCTCACTGTCATGGTCTTGTAGAATATGAACTTGGCGAGGCTGATCTACCTTTCCCAGAATTCCCTTTCTGGGGCATAATTTTAGTTAGGGTGGGTCACCACAGAGAATCTTGGGAGATCTGGTGGGGGAGGGGAAGACGCAGCCATTCTGCCGCTTACCCATGTTATGGCTGATGGGCCGACACCCCTCCCGGCTGTGAAGCAGCAGCTGGGCCTATGGGCCCAGCACTGGCTCTTCCCCGGCTTGTCCTTCAGCTTCCCTAACCTCTGGCTCAGGCCTGTGTATTGAACCCCATGACCAAGGGTTCCAGTTTAGACAGGGCACCCACGTCTCCAAGGTGAGAAGCAGCGGGAGGTTTAGTCCGTCCTCCTGAGGTGGGTTCCAGCATGTTCTCCATCTCTTCCACTTTGCATTTACCTTCCCTTCCTGACAGCCTGCCTGGAGACTCCAGGCCCCAGCGTCAAAGCCAGAGAACGGCCTTACAGAAATAGATGTGTCCCAGGGGTTCTGCCTGGACCGTGAGGGCCTGGTTGAACCCAGGGTGTCGCACTCACTGAATGAAAGAGAGAATGGAAAGGACTGGACTGAATCTACTGTTCTGTACACAGAGCACCGGCCCCCCGTGAGCCTGCGGTGCGAGGCAGTGCCCCGCCCCCCTCCTGATCTCAGTTCTGAGGTGCCTCCCATGGAGGGAAACTTTGGCCTCACTGAGTGTGGAAGTTCCAGGATAATTTTGATGATACTTATAATTTTCACCTTGTTCTCTGACTTTAGGTCCTAACTACCATATGAGATGTGAGTCTACTAAGTGGATTTGGAGGTTTTTGGTATAAAGGTACAGAGAACAGGGCCGTTCCTCTGAGAACACCTGCAAAATGAAAAGAGGGCCGTGGGAGCTCATTTAAAAAAAGAATTCAAACTGAATATGGCGCAAAATCTTTGGTCATTTATTTGGTCTTTACAAAAAAACCCATTTTGTATTTCCATTTATGTAAAAGCCACTAAATTCTAGATTTAGCAGAAATTTTTTGAAAAAAGTCTTTACTGGAAAATATAAAAAAATGAATCAGGACCCTCCTGGACGATTCAGGGCTGTGTATCTTCTAAGCCTCGGTTTTGAGCGTGTTGCTAGAGAACAAAGGGGGTTTCCTGACTCTGGGTTTAGAGTCCTTTGCTCTGTTCTTGCTTTCACTGGAGTCCCTTGCTGTCTACACAGTGCTTTAGGGGGAAAAATAGCAATTTAGAACCCTGACAGTATTTACTCATTTCCTGTTTGCCCTGGGGTGTCTGAGCTCAACAGTACAGTGAATCAACAGTTTAAAAGAGAAGGCAGGATCTGGCTGTAGGATTTTGCTTTACACTCAAATTCGGAGAAAATGGAGATTTTCCTTTTGCACTCAATGTAGAGATAGCCCCATCGGAGAACTCTGAACTCCTGGTGGGCAAGAGAAGGCTTCGCGTACCGTTGCCAACTTCTTTGACCATCATCTTAGATAAGGGTTGGTTCTGAAATAGAGCGAGGCTTGTTTTGGTTTCAAGAATGAGAGAACACTTTGTTTCCTCTCATCTCGGGCCAGCTCCTAGAGAGTAAGTCATGGACTTAGCATTAGCCCAGATAGAGGGTTTCCTTTGAAAATTAAAGCTTGGCTTGTGTTCACAGAAAGCTACGATTTCCTGACTTCAGCTTTGCCTACTGAGTTGGGCTTCTGCTCAAAATGCTTTGAATAGGTGTGTGTGTGTGGGGGGGAGGGTGGTGGGATGTGGTTGGTCATGGTTCCTGGGGTGGTTGGGAATGGTGTGGTCTTCTTTGGCAGGTCTCAGATTCCAGGATCCTCTGTTATAACCTCCATCTAAAGGGCCATCCCTCAAATCTCAGTTTTACCAGCCCCATGACTCTGTTTGATGGTAGCACTTCAGGGTTCTACTGGCTAAGGAGCTAGCTCTTTCCACCGTGGCTTCATGGGTACTCACGCCTCCCTCTGATTTCTCCTGCACTGCCTTCTCATTCATCCATTGGTTGGAAACCAGCTCTCTTGTCTAAACCATGGGGCATGGAATATATTAGAGGACATCACTTTAGAGTTCTAGACAGAGCTGTGTTAATAATGGTGTTAAGCTATTGTTGGGCCTGTTTGAACTAGACCCTTAAAACGGGTGGGCACTGTGCCAAGCAATTTGTATTCCTGAACTCATTTATTTCTGAACACCCTGTGAGGTAGATAATTATGATCCCAATTTTACATGTGAGAAAACTGTTCAGCAACATTCCCCAGGCCACAGACCTTACAAGTCCAGGGACCAGAATTCAAGTTCTGCCAGATTCAAAACCCATACTGTTCACCTCTACCCTACAACTCCTGCTTTGTTCTGAAATCTTTATGTCTTCCCCGTCCAGCCATTATCCATGTGCTTGTTAGAAACAGAGCCCTAGATCTTATTTCAGCTCCTCTAACATGACTTCCCTTGAGCATTTTGTTTTGAGGCTGAAAAATTTGAACACGAGCATCTAAATTAAAGTGCCCTTAAATAGATTTATTAGCAGATTGCTTTCATCTTGACCGTAACTAATCATAGAAAAGGGAAAACAAGACAAGTGGCCAGAAGTACACTTTGAAACACTGCATTTGCTGAAACTGGCACAGAGTAGCTTTTAAGAATACATTCAGTTCTCGCAAGCCTCCCTGGGGTTCCCGTGAAATAGAATTTGCAACATAATAACAAAGATGTCTATGAAAGAATCATGCCATGCAAGGAAGGGGGCAGAAACTGCATCCGTTTTTGTTTCTGTGTTTCTGAGGTCAGGTCTCTAGAAATACCTGTAGTCAACTAATGCTGGACCGAAGGTGGTGGTATCATGACCAATGACCCCCACCCCCCATCCCCACCCCCAACCTCCTTCCTTCCCTGACTCAAATACTGCTTGAGCTCCTACTAATGCTAATTCCTTGGTGCTGAGGCAAATACACCAGAATCAGTGAGCCCAGATGAGGTTTCTGGCAAGGAGGAGGGATAATAACAAAGAAATCAATACATAGATACTGGGTAAAGTCATGGCAATTGCAGGGATGAAATAGTAAGGCGAGGGAAGGATGTGGCACATCCTTTTAGAAAAGGGGGCCCACGGAGGTCTCTCGGATGAAATAATATTTGAGCAGACACCTGAGAGAATGAAGGGACTAAGCCATCTGGATTTGTAAAGAAAAGGTTCTCCACAAAAAGGAAACAGCCAGTGCAAAGGCCCGTAGGCAGGAGCCTGCTTGTAATTTCAAGGAACCATAGAGACCAGTGCAGCGAGAGTGGTGTGAGGAGTTGGAAGAGGGGAAGAGGAGGGGCTGCAGAGTCCAGCAGGAGCAAAGTGGGCCAGGGTAGGGAGTTGGCACTTTATTCTACGTACCATGGGAGGCTGCTGGAGGGCTTGAAACAGGGGTGTGACATCATCTGACTTGCTTTTTTAACAAACACAATGGGAGAGTAGAAACAAAAGTGGACCAGCTGGGCAAGTGGCGATTGTCATCTTGGCAAGAATAAGGGTGACTCGGTAGCTTGCATACAGCTGGGATTCTCCGGTGTTAGTGGCGTTGTACTGGCCCATTCTGGGTGTTGAACATTTGGCCTGTTAGCTCCCTGTAGCCCTTGCACCAGGCACATACTCTTGAAGGATGGCTGCCAGCAGCTCTTTCCTACCAGGAGTCTCTTTGCCTCCTCTTACAACTGGGATGGCCTTGTGACCTGATCTGGCCAATAGAACATGGCAGAAGCAATGGCTGCACCATTCTTTTAGGAATCCTGGCAGCTACCACGTTCTCTCTGAGGCAGCGAGTCACGCCATGTAGACGCTTGGGCTGGACTCAGTATGAGGTGCCAGTGGAGAGAAAGGACATAGGGTGGAGAAGCTTTCTTAGATTTCTAGACTGTGTCATCCTAGATACCTGACAAGTGTTACCTGACCATTGTCAGCAGCTCTTGGGGGGTAAATATTTTCAACATAACTTCCCTGAACAGAGACCAGACGCTCAGAGAAGTAACTTTTCCAAAGTTATCCAGCTAATAAATGACAGTGACAGGCTTTGATTTTATGCCACTGTAACCGTGAAGCCACCAACTCAACCAAGAGTAAAATGCCACTCTGAGAATGTGGGATGATTTTAAATTTAAAGATGGAACTCGGGAGAAAAGCAGTGGCTCTCAAGGACCAGTAGCAGCCCCATCGCCTGGAACTCCATACTCATGCACATTCTTGGGTCCTAGCACAGGCCTCCTGAGGCAGAAACTCTGGGGGTGGGGCTGTCCCCCAATCTGGGTTCTTGACCAATCCTTAGATGATCTTGGTGCAAGCTAAAGTGTGAGAACCAATGCTGTAGAGGTTTTCTCTTGGAAAGGACTTTGTATGTGGCAGGTGTTGGGGCTGGAGGGGAGGATCTCGGGGTTGTGTTCTTTACAGCTCTGAAAGGCACTGGCAGTTCCTAAGGGGATGTAAGCATCTGTCCTCAGCAATTAGGACAAGTCTGGATTTCTCCTTTAGAAATACCTATTTATTCCCCAAATCTTATCAGTCTCCCAGGGCCTTTTTTTTTTTTTTTAAAGATTTTATTTATTTATTTGACAGAGATCACAAGTAGGCAGAGAGGCAGGCAGAGAGAGAGGAAGAAGCAGGCTCCCCGCTGAGCAGAGAGCCTCACTTGGAGCTCGATCCCAGGACCCTGAGACCATGACCCAAGCTGAAGGCAGAGGCTTAATCCACTGAGCCACCCAGGTGACCCCCCAACCCCTCCCAGCTGCTTTGGCTTTGGCTAGGCACCTTGACTTCAAAGGACTATTACTTCAAAAACTTTTTTCCATGATATAAGCTCCTATGATAACTTGGGTCACTGCCCTAAAAGACCTACTGTTTTGATTTATTGGTCAGTTAAAGCCGGGTTAGCTGTGGTAGCAAAAAACCCCAACATTTCAATGGCTTAAAGAAGAGAGAGGCATGTTCTTACCACACACATAACTATGTGAGGTGATGGACATGTTAATTAGCTTGATTATGGTAATCATTTCACATGTATACAATATACATATATCAAATCATCCAGTTGTGCATCTTAAATATACACAATTTTTGTCAGTTGTATACTTCCTAAGGCTGGAAAAATATTAAATAAATTTTTATTATTTTAAATTAATTCATTAATTAATTTCTCTACTCAAAGTTTTTCTATTAGGACAGAAACAGAGGTAGGCAAGCTATGGTTCAGAGTCAGATCTGACCCACAGCCTGAGTTTACAGAGATATATTGGAACTCTGCATTTACACATCACTTATGGCTGTTTTTATGCTACATGAAAATATTTGATATTCAGCCCTGTACAAAGACAGTTGCTGACTTTACACAATAGTGGGTTATTTTTCTGCATTCCAGAAGACTGTTTGGTGTCATCCTCACACAAGGACCCTGATTCATGGTGGCTCCACCATCTGGAACCTTCTGGGCTTGTGTGGTGCAGGGAAGGGAGGAGCAGAGAATCTCACACTGGGGATTAACCCTTTCACCCAGGTGGTTACTCCCTCTCTCACTCTGTTGGCAGAAGCAAGTGGCCAGAGGAGCACCCCCATGTGCCCAGGAAGAGAACAACACTGGTAAGGACTGCAGTCACTGTAGCTTTAGAAAGGTCAAGGCCAGGCAGGCTTCCAGGATTGGCGGAGGAAGGTTTTGAGCTCTAGAACTACTTTCTTTACCGACCTCAAAATTCAGGACCTACACTCAGGGACCTTCAGCCTGGGAGAAGCTCTAAAGAGTGAGAAAGTTGGTGTATTTCACCAGGTAGCCATTTTGTGGACAACTTGCTGATCTCCATATACATATTATCAAATTATCATTAGTGTGTTGTAGGGAGTTACTTGTGTGCTGAGGAACACAAGCTGATGATAATAGTTGCTGGAATATTTTTGCATCTATAATTAAGTATTTTGCTCCAAATGCAAATAAATAAATAAAAAGAAAACAAACTCTAAACCTCAAAGAAGCCAAATTACCCATAGTAAATAAGCTTCAACAACAGGGGCTGGGCATCCTGATGTGGATGTGGCTGGGAAGTTGACAACTCTGCAGCTGTGGAAGCTGTTGAGAGCAGTCCTGGTTGGGGCCAGCTAGGAAGCCTCTCTGATGGTGTGGAAATATGTGGAAGGAACATTGCTCCCATGAGCCCCTTATGGAGGTGGAAAGATAGAGCCTTTCCTTATCACCCTACTCTCTATTCTCTCCAGATGCTCATAACTATAGGCAGTAACCGCATTCCAAATCCCCACTAGGCAAAGAACTTTGCCCAGACCCCTTGGTTAATAAGTATGAAGACTTGAATTTGAATAAGACAATCTAACTGCAGCGCTGTGTAATTTACCTCTATATAATACAGTGACTTGCAACTATGCTTCATTATGGTTTTTTTTTTTTTAAGGTTTTATTTATTTATTTAGAGACAGAACATAAGTGGTGGTGGGAGGGGAAGAGGGAGAGAGAGGATTTCAAGCCGACTCCCCACTGAGCATGGAGCCTGATGTGGGGCTTGAGCCCCAGACCCTGTGATCATGAGCTGAGCTGACATCAAGAGTCAGATGCTTGACTGACTGAGCCACCTTAGGTGCCCCTGATTATGGTTTCTAATGAAGCATGTATCATCCTATACATGCTCTTTCAGCCACATGATATGTTAATGCTATGCCATCAAAGGTCATGGACATACATCTGTTTTTCAACTCTATGTGGCTGTATGGTATAGATGTACCAATTATTTCATTTATTATTGATTCTTTTTTTTTTATTTGACACTCTTGTAGATTACATTGTGAAAACTTTAAGTTTTTGCACACATCCAGAATCATTCACTAGGAAAGATTTTGCAACTAGAATATCTAAGTTGAAGAGTATGCATGTGGGATCATTGCATACAGCCAATTTAACCCCACTCTGATGTCCACTCCCTATAAACAGCATCCCTTTGAATTGTGCAAACCCCACAGCCTTGTAGCATTGTCTTTAGATTTTAACATTTGTAACTACCCATCTTCCATAAAGTTTGTACTGCTTAATGCTCCTGTGAGCAGTATGTAAGAATGTGCTTCTGCCCAGGTTTGATATAATATCATTAATAATAAGGAAAACCTTTGGAAAATTGAAAAGCAATAAAAGGTAATTAATGTTGTAATTTTGCATTTCAACCATCAAGTATTTTGAAAACTGCATCAGTGTGTTCTCGTGATTTGTTTCCTGTGGTCCTATAGCCTGCACTCAGAGTGCTTTTACCCCGCCATGGGATGCAGTGATGTTGCCGATTTCTGTCAGGCAAGGAAGTATGACATGTAGTGTGGGTACCAGTGAATGATTAAATGAGACAATGTCTGGCCTAAATGAATACAGCTATATTCTTATCTCTGCTTCTTACATCGGTATGTTACAATGTGTTGTTTTGATTGAAGTATTTAAAGCAAAATTAGCCACATACAGACATGTGGACGGAAAAGGGAAGAGTATATTAATAGTCTTTCGGATCATTGTTGCTATTCTTTTTTTCATACTACACCAAAATGATGAGTGGCATTTCTTAAATGTTTGTAGTGATGGGATATGGGAAACCATATTAATGAAATTTATGTATTCTGTTATGTTAAAATCTATTGGTCTCTCTTGCACTTTGGAATACATTTTTGAAAAATCATGCATAGTTTTGTAATATCATTGGTTATTTGGAAAATATTGGACTTCCATGTTTTTGCACATTTCATGCAATGACTTATTTATTTATTTATTTGTCAGAGAGAGAGAGAGAGAATGCACAGGCAGACAGAGTGGCAGGCAGAGGCAGAGGGAGAAGGAGGCTCCCTGCTGAGCCTGACTCAGTCTCAGGATGCTGGGATCATGACCTGAGCTGAAGGCAGCAGCCCAACCAACTGAGTCACCCAGGCGTCCCCATGCAATGACTTATTAAATCACATATGTTAGTATCACTGCTGAGCTCATTAGAAGGTCTTTAAGTATTGACAAGCTGGCATGTTCATGACGATAGATCCAAATTTTCCAAAACTTTTAATTTTTTCTGGAAAGTTTTAATTTTAAAATTAGCAAAAACATATACTGTCAGTTTTTTCCCTTGAAATGACAGACTCGGGGCGCCTGGGTGGCTCAGTGGGTTAAAGCCTCTGCCTTCGGCTCAGGTCATGATCCCAGGGTCCTGGGATGGAGCGCCGCATCGGGCTGTCCGCTCCGTGGATAGCCTGCTTCCTCCTCTCTCTCTTTCTACCTGCCTCTCTGCCTACTTGTAATCTCTGTCTGTCAAATAAATAAATAAAATCTTTAAAAAAAAAAAAAAGAAATGACAGACTCATTTCATTAATTTTTGAGGTAATGTCTGCCAAATGCTCAAGTTGCTAGTCCTTCAGCTGTTCTTTCAAGTCAAAGTTATGTTCCATGGAAAAAGTGGCTAGTTTAGCTAGCAACTCAAATAATCACACCAATGCTTTTCTATGAGACAACTAGCAAACTTTGGTGTGCAACAAAACATTTTATGTACATTTTCCATTTTTATCACATACTATGAGAAAGGTATGTACGCAAAGGTTGAGACTGAAGAAAATTAATATTTTGTGCTGCTTCATAAAGGGCTTTCATAAGTGAAACTGGCATAAAAATTATGAGTGTATGATAGCAAAGAAAGAAAGAACCAGTTGTACAGTTTAGAGCTATTGTTTGATTTCTGCTATGGAACTAGCAATTTGATATCCCCCCACCTGCTTCAGTGTCATCATTGAAAATGTCAACAGATGACAACAACAAAAAAACCCCAAATAACATTTAATTTTTATTATAAAAATAGTTCTGACATTTGATATTTTAACTTCCTGAACAATTCTTAGTGTATCTCCAGGAGTCTACAAATTACATTTTAAAAGCCTCTGCTACAGGATGACCTTAATAAATTATATAAAATAAACTTTTTATTGTACTTTCTGATCTACTTATAATTGGGATATTATACTCAGTCATCTATAGCTATGGTCATTTGGTTAACATTTATGGGTACACTTTTAAGTTTGACAGGATCAAGAATGCTAGTGTTGAATTTCTTCTTTTACATTAAAACTGTAGGATACAAAGAGAAATGAAAAATAGTGATTTAACGAGTAAAGAAAGAGAATTGGCAGAATCAAGGCTCTCAAGGAGGCGGGGGACAGTGTATGTGTTGGGCAGTTTCAGTATTCTACTTTGGTTGTGAGAACTGCAAAGAATTCTCTCCAGGTGTTTCTGTCACAGAAGTTTAGGAATACAGGCGTACCTTGGAGATATTGTAGGTTGGGTTCTAGAACACCACAACAAAGCCAATACCACAATAACATGACCCAAATGAATGTTTTGGTTTCCCAATGCATATAAACATTATGTTTATATATATAAACACTGTAGTCTATTAAATGTGCAACAACATTGTGTCTGAAAATTATCTAGGTCAATTAAAAATGCTTTATTATTATCATCTGAGCTTTTGGCAAGTCATCAGCACTGACGACAAGTCACTGTAACAAATACAATAAAGAAGAAAACATTTGAAATATTGTGAAGGCTACCAAAATGTGATATAGAGATACCAAGGAGCAGATGCCGCCGGGAGAGTGGTGCTGATAGACTTGCTTGACCCAGGGTGTCCATAAACGTTTGATTTGTTAAAAAAAAAAAAAAAAAAAAAAAAAAAAAGTATATATAACATCTGTAGAGTGCAGTAAGGCGGCAAAGTGCAATAAAACTGGGTATGTCTGGTGTACCTGTGGGTCATGCCAAGTCATGCCAAGTTTATTAAAGGCCTCTATGGTGGCAAGACCAAGTACTCTGGTTTTAGAGGCTCAGTGCTGACATTGGGTCTGACAAGAGGCAATGATTCTTCTGCCAGGCAACCCCAGCCTTCAGGGCTACCAGACCTCAGCCAGGCAGTGTCACTTCCCCCACCAAAGTGAGCACATGGATGTTCTTCAGAGCCCAAAGTCCCCAAAGCAAAGACAAGCTGCCCTGCTCTAGTCCCACTTCTAATAAAAGTGCCAGCTTCTCCTTAGCCAGAAAAGCTTAACTGAAGTCTAGCCATAATCTTACACATATTATGTTGAGTAAATAAATCAGACACACAAAATATATATCATCTAGCTTTATATAAAGTTCAAAATAGGGCAAAACTGGACGCCTGAATGGCTCAGTCAGTTAAGTATCTGCCTTCAGCTCAGGTAATGATCCCAGGGTCTTGGGATCGAGTCCTGTGAAATGACCCAACAGAACCTCCTGGAAATGGTACCATGTAGTTGGAAGTTATATGGGTGTACAGATCTCACAGATGTGTACATTAAGATTAATGCATGGCAATTTTATTTTTTACTTAATAAAAATTAATCATAAGCTTTCTAATACAAATGAAAAAAATAGACATACTTAAGATAGTGGATGAACTAAATTGGCTCAATCACGCAAATATGAGAATTAGCCACGTTTTAGATCTGCCTGGAGAAGTTTCTCCGGCCACAAAGCTGGTTCGTACCTGGTTTTGGAAGAATAAATATGAGAAGTTAGATGAGAAAGACGGAAGCCTAATTTGTGGCCTAGGCAGCGTGAGGAGGCTTCAAGAGGCTGGGCTGCTCCCTGGCTCCTATGAAACCATGTGTACAGATACATTTCTCAACATTAGACCTTAAGCGCTTTCCAGGGAATAATTTCCAAAGCAATTACTTCCCGCTGTTAATAGCTAATTAACAAGTAGGAGATAATAACTCCTCAGTTGTATTGTGGGTAGGTAGAGCAATGTAAAGGCAACTAATTAACACCCAGTCTTTTAACAAACTAATTAATCTAGCCAGGCAAGAACAGTTTATTTAGAATACGTTGCAGGCTCTGAAGCCCCCCAGTTTCATTTTTCACTATGCTGATGAATAATTGAAGCCCACAGCTTTCATTTGTCCTGTTCATCCCTCCTCTTTGATGACTTGGCTTTGAAGAACCATCCCTAATAGGAGAAAGCTACGTATCTCTTTCTTTAATAGCCTCATGAATATTTTCTTCCCTGTTATTCTTTACTAGCACTTGCCCGTTCTTAACATGGCAAGTTTCCTCTCCGTCCTATTTGCTCTTGCCTCCTCTTTTGCTTGGTGTGTTGACTTTGGCCCCTGTAATCCTAGAGGTTACTTCGTGTCTGCTTCGGACTGGTAATGACTAGTTAGTGTAATGTTGTCTAAACTTAACTGTGCTTTAAAATCGCCTTGGAATGCTTGTTATAAAAGGCAAAGCCCTGGCCTTACCTCCTTCCTCCACTCCCTCTTCAGTGGTGCTGCTCCAGAAATTCCGAGTCGGGCCCGGAATTTGCATTTTAAGTAGGCTTCTACCTCCTCTTTCATGGTGGTTTGGAGGCAGATGAGCCCAGCTAGAGAAACACTGCTCTGGGCAGACAACTGATCATCGGCGGTCTTTCCTAGTTGAGAAAAAAACTTCTAAGGAATGGGACGATAACTCTTTAAGTAGGAGCTGCAGGTTTGGGTCTCTGACCCTTTCCCCTGTCTGAGAGGTGACCAGGTTGAGAAATAAAATAAGGGAATGGCAGATAGGGCTGGAAATACATGGCAAAGAACACAGGGGAGGAGGCCTGAGAGGCACGTGGTGAAAACAGGCTCCCTGGCCGTTGGTTTGTTGTTCAAGTACCGTACCTGGTCATTCTGCTCCCAGCCACTGCTACGCTGCTAAAATCCACATCTCCTCTTTGCCAGCTCAGCCTGGGACTTCTTTCCTTTACCTGCCACCTTAACTTCCCCTTGGAGTCTCAGGACTGGAGGTCCCTCTGGAACTCTGGTGGACCCAAGCATTCCCTTCTGACCTTCCTGGTCCTGACCTTGGTGGGCTCCATGGCTGGTGGGTTGGTGCTCAACTTAGCATTTCCCCTGCACTGAAACCCAGAAAAACTCAGGAAAACAAACTTGACTTCCTCTTTGGCCGGTTCTCCCACTTTATCCTCCTAGTTGTGTTGGGGCTCACTGTGTTGGGGAGGATGGCCTGCGGGGTGATCTCCTAGCTCCCCAATACTGAGCTGAGTTAAGAGGGCAGCTGCCAATAATGTGTCTAGCGGCTCCTTCTACTCTAGGACTTTGTGGTTCAGGACCCATGTCTGATGCTGTGACGGTAGTCCCTACCCTGCTATCCACATTCCACTGGACCCACATTCCACAGAACCACAGGTTGTGTTCTCTGGAAAGTGGACACTGAGATGTAGGTTAGTTTGTAGAAGGCTTGTTAGGGATCACCACTTGTGTAAGCCAAGGAAGGAAGGCTGCTGTGATGAGGTCTCAGTGGCCCCAGCCAGCCCTATGGGAAGCCAGGAATGGCCCTTCGGAGTGGTCCTGAGGCAAAGCACACGGGCTAAGCCTTTTATCTCCCAGTGATCAGATGAGAGATGGCCTGCAAAGGAGACAGAGCCCGAGCAAGGTGACCCTTTAGGTGAGGCCTTTTCTGAAGAGGCTTATCCAGAAGGCTGTCTGCCAGTAGCATTCTCTTCAGCTGGGAGAGTAGGTCTTTCAGTCCTGAGAAACATGGGTCTGAGAGACCACAGTGTCCACTATTGACTGAATTTTCTTTTTCTTCTCCCATGTCATATCTTCTTTCTGCCCAGGGTGGCCAACACAGGTAGAAAGTTACATTCTCTACATTATGGAAGAAAATCTCTGATTTAATATGCCAGGACTAGCCCTTGATGCGTTAAGTGGGAGCTAAAAGGATTTAGAAAATTGTTTCATTCTCAACAATGTCTGGCTTATAACCAATTATCTTGCCAAAAAAAATGCTATTTTGAATTTAAGAAGCTTAATTATAACCCTCTCTTTCACTTTGTAGCTCTTCTGTAATAATCCTAATACCCCACGAGCATCTGGTTGGATAATTTGGGCTAACCAGGGAGAACATACTGTATATGGAAAAGCCCAAGAGAAAACTGCAGAAATCTTTTTGAAAATGTTTGTGGTCTACCTACGTATATGTTTGCCTCTTTCCTTCTAGCTCATAGTTACTTAAGAGTTGGGGCCGTGTTATCCTTATGTTTTTAATTTTCTTGCATGTTATTTAGTACCATTAGTACACTATGGTAGATAGAGCTTTGTATATCTATCCTCTTTATGAAGGTGCATGTACACTGATGTGTTTGTTACGTGTGACACCAGTTACCCTAACACTTAGCAGCTTAGTAAACATTGTGGCACACAGCTGCCTCGGGTCAGGTTTGGGAGCAGCTGAAATGGTTGCTTTTGTCTCAGGGTCTCTTGTGAGGTTATGTTCAAGCCATTGTCCAGACATGCAGTCATCTCAAGGATTGATCAGGGCCAGAGAATCTGCTTCCAAGCTCACTCATGAGGTTGTTGGCTTGCTTTGGCTACTGCCTGGCTGTTGACCAGAGGCTCTAGTCCCTCACCAGTGGGCTTCCTCATAGAGTTGTTCACAACATGGCAGCTTCCTTCCCCAGGAGCCAAAGTCAGAGAGCTGAACCCAAAAGACAAGGCACAGTCTTTATAACCTAAACTCAAAAGTGATATACTATCACTTCTGCCCTATGGGACTGGTCATAGACATCAAGCCTGGTGCAGTGTGGGAGGAAACGATGCAAGGCTGTGAATACCAAGAGGCTGGAATCCCTGGGGCCATCTTGGAGGCTGCCTACCACAACTGGCATCTATTCTTGATCATTCAATTATTGTAAGCTCGACACATGGGGAGAATTTTGGGTTTAGGACTCAGATATGATCGAGAAAAACTGTCTTTCGCCATCCATTCCCTATGTGACCTTGGCAAATCACTTTCACGGAGCTTTACTTTTCTTGTGAGTAGAGTGGAGATAGTAATACCTTCTTCAGAACAATGTTGGGAATAACAAATGAGATAAACTATGCAGAAAGCCTAGCTCATGAAGAGCCTCAACAGAGGACTGTACCACATGATAGCTGTTGTTACATGCAGCAAGGTCAGCATTCTTTTCACACTCATACATTCTTTCTTGTTATCTGCCCCAAGGAAGTGGTCACCCTTGGGACCCAATGGGTGTTCCAGATAAAGATTTGCAGCCCTGGGGAGTGGCCCACCAATCCAAGAGTAGCTTCTTCTGGGCTCTTGCAAGCTCCGCGTCCAGTGGCAGGTGACAGCCTTTAGTTGAAATGAGGAAGCAACACTCCAGGTCCAGGTAACTCAGGGTAATTTTGCCTCCTCCAGTTTTTCTTGTTCCATGTCCAGGCAAATGAGTTATTACACTTTAATTTGCTGAGCTGTGTTTGTCTCAGTCCCAAAACAACCCCAGGGGAGGAGACTAAAGACTAATTTTCTGTAATCATAGTTGATACTATCATTGTTTTGAAGCATTTGTGTTTTCTCTGACAAAATGTCAAACACACAAAGCAAATTATATTCTGAATTCTAGATTAAATATTTAAAAATACATGAGTGGCCTGAAAGAAATTACCCTTTTAAAGCTCTCTGGAACTCATATAGCTACTAACAGTGCCAATGGGCTTACAGATGCCATCAATTAAAATGAAGGGGGAAATCCAGTCTTAAATTAGTTATATGATGACAGTTCTTAGCATGGGAAAGAGATTTTGGGTTTAGGTGTATGTTTTATTTTAGTTCTACTTAATTGTTCTAACTAGTCGAGTGTTCTTTGTTCTAAAATGGAAAATGCTAATCTTTAATGCAAGTAACAGATTTTGTCAGGGGTTTCTCTGCATATTGTCCAAACATGTCCCTTTGGAAGAAAGCAAATATGAAAAAAATTTAAGTTTGCCAGATAGGTAGCGTAGTGGGGTTGTATTTTTTTTTTTCATATTATTCAAGGATTCTTGTTTTCCCAAAGGATTCAACTGTAGCATGAATTCCCAAGTTCATTTCAAATATAATTTGGTTTATGTACATCTTTTCAGGAAAACATTCATCCTATAAAGAGAGCTCTGGTTATATGATTAGGGTTAGCATCACACCTGAATATCTTTCCACATGTAACATGGACACAGAACAAGGGTGTTTTGAAGCCTACGATGTAATTCTAAATGGAAATGTGTTACGGAAATTAGCTCACTTCAAGCATCTTTTGATGCATATCTAAAGTTCAGAAAGCACCACGGGAGAGCCAATAAATAATTTATTTTTCTCTTCAACTCCTTGTGCAATTTTCCCCCCTTTAGCTAATTCTCCTTAGAAGGTATCTTTCATTAAGAACTTGAAAAAATTCGCTTTCTTTCACGTAGACTCATAAATATTTCCTTTTCTGTTATCACTCATAGTTGAAACATGTTTAAATAAAAGTTTTTCCCTAAAGGTATTTTTTTAAATTTTTGTTCATGGGTGAAAGGAAATTAAAATCTGGAATATTTTAAAATGCATGATTCAGGTGCATGTATTAAAGAGAAGACTGGTCTGTGTTTTTAGAGCCATCACTTTATTTTTTTGAAACTAGTACATTCAAATCTCAGAATGTAAGCAGAATCTCAGAACCTCAATCTTTGTATTTTTAAAACTTGTTTTGTATTTACATATTTTAGAAGGTTTTTTCATTAGAGCACTGTAGGGCATGTTTATTAAAGCAAATTTGAAAAATGCAGGAACATGAAAATGAAATGCCTCTCCTGATAATCCCTTTACACCAAGATGAACACCTGGATATTTTTGTGTATTTTCTTCTTTTTCCTCACATTGGTAGAAATGTTTAATTAGATTTTTGAGTATGATGGAAAGCCTGTTTGAGGGGAAGTCTTTTCCAGAGAAATATCGAATGTCTGACTCAAGGGCCTTTCTCATAGCAATATAAGAAATATTGTTACCATTAGCTTTATTCAGATATCATTGTATTTGTACATACTAGCTTTCCACATTTTTTCCCCAGACTTACTAAGGGCCAGTAGAATCGAGTGGGATTGACCTAGGAGAGAATTCTCCTCAGGAATCTTGTTTTAAGTTGGGTGTTATCCTTGTTGGGAGTTCTACTAGCCAGTAGGCCAAGTCATTTACACCCTAACTGATAGCATTATTCTTGATGATTTTAATTTTGATTTAATTCTCGGTCATCTGCAAGACACTTTCAAGCAGTTTTTTAAGCAAATATAAATGGCTGGTACATTTTTAGAACTTTCACATTTAGAACTTTCACATAACACATAATCCCCCCCCATCAGCTTCATGTATGAAAAGAAGGGAAAACATTTGTGTAGTTATAATTTATAATTTTTTCCTTTTCAAAGCTATAGTTATTTCTTCATTGCCTTCTAGTATTTCCTGTTACAGAATAAATTTTTGGAATGATTTTGTTTTTTTATTTATTTTTAAGATTTTATTTATTTATTTGAGCGGGAGAGTGAGCAAGAAAGAGAAGGAGCAGGGGGAAGGGGAAGGGAGAAGCAGACTCCCCGCTGAGCAGGGACTCCAGGGTCATGACCTGAACCAAAGGCAGATGCTTAACAAACTGAGCCACTCAGGTGCTCCAATTTTGTATATTTTTGTGTCATCTTTTTTTTTTTTTTAAAATTGGATGCCTGAAGAAATTTTCTTTATATTATAATGTTTTTCTAGGGTGAGTCTCCTTTTTTCCCAGGATGAGACTCTGTGCTGCGTGCAGAGCCCAATGTGGAGCTCAACCTCACAATCCTGAGAACATGACCTGAGTCAAAATTAAGAGTCAGACACTTAACTGGCTGAGACACCCAGGACCACCTAATTTTGCCTCCTGCCTTCCTTTCTCTTTATTCCTATAAAATGAGGATGATAATGCTTCCCCAGATTGTTACAAGGATTTATTAGACACTGCATGCATGCTGAGAACTTATCTGGTAAATACAGTCCTGCTCAGTTAAAAAAAAAAAGTAGTTGTGTTTATTATTTGTCAAATCCTGTATCAACAAAATATATTATAGCTGGAAAAATAACTAGTCAGTTGCCCCAATATCCAATACAACAAACACATTCCAAATGTTCATTCATGTCTGTTTTAATAAGGCTGACTTGTGTGTATGTGTCTACAAATTTTTTTTCAGGGATGTGACATTGTTCTCTGAACACAGAACATGGGAAAGATCAAATTCCTTAAAATTTGCTCAGATTTTTTTTTTTTTTATTACCCCAAAGATGTTTGTGCCTCTGAACGCTGAGGAAGAGTGAGAGAGAGGAGGCCTGGGGGGTTGGCTGTTTTTATTGATTGGCTGATGGACTGATTGAGGTCGGCTGGAGAGGGAGCACAAAGCTCTGAGCACAGGGCAGTGGGAGTGAAGGGCTGTTGCAGAGTGTGGTAGTTCCATCAGGCTTCTAACCCAGTGGGAAGCCTGGCAATCCTGACTCGGTCTAGAATGCCTATCTTCTCCCTTGTACACCTGGAGTTTGTTCCCATCCATGTCTTAGAAATGTGTCTCTGAGTTGGGATCCACGTTGCTGTGGGCTTCCTCTGAGAACGAAATATGGAGAATCTTCTTTTCTCACCTTCTTGCTCCATTTTTTCCCCTTCTTTGCTTTGTTCCTCCCTCTCTCCTCCACTTCTCTTCTCTTCACAAGAGTTTGCACTGATTAGTGGAAATGAGAAGGGTGTTGGAGAAGGTCATTGAGAGGGTGAGACCTCTTGTCGAACTGTGAGCTGACCTAGTTAACTGTAGGCGCCTCATTTTCTCCCCTCTCCTTGGCAGGTACACTCTGCCCACTCTTCCCACAGTGGGGGCTATTTCAGGGACACAGTGCTGAGAGAGAAAGGTGCTGTTGAGACCACCTGGATGGTATATGTGACTGAACCCAGTTAGTCTCTGTATAGACTTTAAGATTCTGATGGGTAGGCTTGGAGCTCTACTCTTGAAGCCACCCAGGATACACCTCATCCCTTGCTTATGGAACTGGCCGCCGACCACTCTGGAGTGACCTGCGCCTCTTTCTTTGGTCTCTTCTTGCCCTCTGTGTATGGGGGCCAGTTAGAGAACTGACAGAAGTTTGAGTATCAGCACAAGGATTTCTCCCCGTTTTCCAACCAATATGTCTCTTGGGCTTTAGCCCAGAATTTTTGATATTCCATTTTTCTCCCTCGAGAGTCACTCTTCTATCTTCTATCTATATCCTCTAGCCAAGAAGATTTTACTTTCTGTGGTGTGCATTACGTAAAAGGATATGTTTTTTTTTTTTTCATTTTATAACTTTTAAAATTATGTGGTAACATGGCTATGAAACTTCAAAAATTCCTCAGGCTCAAGCATGACTCCTGGAAGCAGTGTCTTCACCTGACTTGTCCACTGAGGCTCGCTGAGGTAGGTTGGCGAAATTATCTTTGAAAATGAATCTATAAGTCAATCTTACTAGGCTGTCAGGAGAAGGTATACCCACTTGTGGTGTTCAGTGAACCAATGGTTACTAAAAGACACTGTCTTACTGTAACTGTTTTATTTCCAAGTGATGTGGTTCTGTGCCTATCGATAAAACATTAGTGATGTAGTAGTGTTTAAAAGTTCACTTTTGAAGTCAGATACACCTGAATTCCAATACTGGCTCTATCAGCCCTGTTACCTTTTAAGTTAGTTCACCTGTCTGAACCTCAGTTTCCTTACCTATAAAATGAGAATGATGGGGGACGCCTGGGTGGCTCAGTTGGTTAAGTGGCTGCCTTCGGCTCGGGTCATGATCCCAGCGTCCTGGGATCGAGTCCCACATCGGGCTCCTTGCTTGGCGGGGGGCCTGCTTCTCCCTGTGCCTCTGCCTGCCACTCTGTCTGCCTGTGCTTGCTCTCGCTTCTCTCTCTATGACAAATAAATAAAATAAAATCTTAAAAAAAAATGAGAATGATGGCAGCTGTCTCACAGGCTTGTTGTAAAGGTGAAATCATATAATACAGCAAAATACCAGGAGAATCCTCAGCATGTAAGACACCATATAGAATAGGAGCTCCTGTTCCTCTCCTGTAGGGCAGTATTTTCCCATTTTCTTCTCCTCCTTCCCAACAGGAGACTACCCAACTTTCACTGACTTCTGGGAGTGCCAGCCATCATCCACTCCAGCAAATCTGATTTTACAGCCTAGTCATGAACTTTGACCACACCATGGAGGAGGGAGGAGGATTTTTATCATGTATGGACACAGGGCCTCTCTACATGTTGTAGCTTCTCCTGTGTCACTTTGAGAGGGAAGAATGGTAGGAGGATACCACCAATCACTGCTTCCTTTTCAATTCTAGAAGCATTCAAAGTTTCTCGAACCAGAAGGCTTCATAATCCCCCAATGTTGTCACATTGAGCCCTCAACACCCTAGAACATTCTAGGACATTTTCTCTTGCCAAAGATCCTATTGAATGGTGTGTTTTGTGTTTTCCTCACAAATATCTGAACATATGACCTGGGAAGCTCCATCTATAAGGACATCTCTGAAATTAAATGGTATTAGTGTTAAAATGAACTTTGCTCCAGCAATCTGGAAAAATTTTGAAAAACTTGAAAAACATTTCAAAATTTGAACACTCTAGAAAGAAAAGGCTTGCTAATTACAGATACCTTGCACAGACATTTAAAGGTGTCTTGTCTACATTTGAGTTGGAAAGCAGCAGTAGGAATAAGACTGGGCACTTACCTGAATGTATTAAGAATATGGCAGGAGGTAAAACAGAGGTTTGTAGACCTGCAGGGAGCTGCAAAGGGTTGTCTGTGTGAAGGTTCCTCGACTTCAGCACCACTGACGTTTTGGACTGGTTAATTCTCTGCCTCTGCTGTTTTCAGTCTAAGTTTCATCCATTCTCATTGTGAACTGGTTTTCTTTAACAGAGGCTGTCAGCTGCCACTAGCTCGTATCCTGCCACTCTGTCACTAATGGTGGTGGGGAAGAGAGAGAGAGAAGATCGCAGGGAAGGGCTGTGATTGGTTGAGGACGAATAACTACAGTGATGAGAACAGAGAGAGGAAGATGGCTTCTATGACCACGTGGGAGGTGAGACACAGTGCTTGACAGACAAAGCAGTAAGTGTCCATGACACCTACTAAACCCAGAAAGACACATACTTGAAGAAGCAGCGAATTAGCAGATAAGAGGATTCAGAGCCTTGAATGTGTGCCAAAGAATATAATGACATGTGTAAAAAAGGAAAAAGAGTATAAGGAAAAAGGGAGTAGAGTAGAAGCGGGTAGGCATGCGTACGTGTTGCCTAAGATGAATGCATATCTTAGTAGTAGAACTCGTATTTACTGAGCACCTCTGGAAACCCTTCGTCATGCACAAGTGTGAGTGAAGGGAAAGGGATGTGAAAATTTAAAGACAGAAGAACACAGAAGAGGCAGCAGATCAAAATAGCAGCCTGAAGACCTTACCAATTTGATAATAGAGGTAGCTAGAGATAGTTTTATTTTTGAGGAAGGGTTGGTGATCCAAGCTAAAGTCCTTGAACTCCAACATACTGGGTCTCAAAGATCGTGTGTGCTCTGGCATGTTACAGGTGCCAAAAGAGGGAGGCTTCTCTGGAAAGTTTGGTTTGCAAAATGCAGAATTAGACAGGGTGTTTTTTTTTTGTTTGTTTGTTTGTTTGTTTTTTTTTAATCACAGGACTTTTCAGAGCTTTTAATACGCTAATATACATTGCCACTTTGTAAGGTAGAGTATTGTAAGGAAAGTTCCCTGAATTGGTGTGACAGTGAGACATACATTTATTATAAGCCTAATGAGAGGTCGTAGGTAGGTGGACAAGGTTCCCTTTCTCTGAGGTGCCCTGGCTTTTGCTCTCCAAGTGTTGATTCTGTTCATAGGCTACTCTCCTCAGGTCTACGGGCAGCCACTGGGCCATGATTTCTTAATCAGTCCAGTGTGTGGAAGAAAATCTTCTTGTGCACAAGCCTTGAGTGCTTCTCTCCTAGAGGAGAGGTCCCTGGAGTCCTCAGTGGTCACAGGGATGGAGTTGCCATGACCTGCTACTTTCCTGTGTGGAGGGGCTCCTGGAAAGTCAGCCCCACGGTCTACTATGTGTTTTTATCAGCAAACCTACTGATTAGCAAGAGGACCTTTGAAAGGATACCTTTCAGATTCATAACCCCTGAGGCGTAGATGACATGAAGAACTCATGTCATCCCAGCTGCTAGGATTCGCTGGATATTCCTGGGAGATGCTGATGCCACCAGTGCTCTGTGAGTGTCGATCGGCCCATCCTCAGCGATCTGTGCACTTCTAGATTTCTGGCTGTTCTTCCTCTCTCTCTTTGTTCTCTCTTCTTTCCTCCTCCTCCTCCACCTCTTCATCCTCTTTCTGTCTCTGATTTTGTAGTCTCGGCTATCATTTTTAAAATTATATTCTCTTTTTGTTTGTTTGGCTGGAGAATATACTGTGTACACTTTTTCAAGTCCTCAGAGAAACAATGGGCTCACTCCTTTTTCATGAAAAGCCCATGTCACAGCTATACTGTGGAAGACCCAAGACCCCTTATGTCTGATTTCCTTGCCCAAGTGCTAAACTTCCATGAACTCCACCACCAGCCATACGGTAGTACTAAGAACAGCATGCCATTATGCGGTCCCATCAGAGATCACTGGTGACCTTCATGGAAGAATCACGTAGGAGTGACCTTTTCTTTCAGGAGTCTTGGGTTTCTGGGCTTTCTTTGTATTAGACTACTATGAAATGGAATGGGTTGCTTTTCTACCTGCAAATCAGAGAGATTAATAGTTGTCCCATTTTGATAGAGACTCAGGAGTTGCCACAATCCAGCTTTCCTGATCATATTTCCTCAATGTCTTTAACAGAGTTGCCTTCCTTCTACTGAGCTCCAGTCCCTTCCTGTGAGCTCAAAGCTGAGGCTGTGTTCTCCCCCTGGAGGCAGTGCCTCACATGCTGCACTTTCTAGGCTAATAGTCCTTCATTCACTGAAAGAAGTTGTGTTTTTTTGTTTTGTTTTGTTTTATTTCCTGTGGGGCTGGATTCTTCAGTTGCAGTAAAACCTAGATTCAGTAAAACTGTTCTAAGAAGTGTCCTGATAACATTCAATCAAGATAACTCACTGCCTTCCACCAGCCCCTTGCAATGTCCTGAATGAACACCTTATCCCTCAGAGAAAAGTGCAAGAGAGGACCTCTTTTGAATGTCATTGCTGCGCTGCCCAGTCAACAAGAACACATTTTCATGTGTGTGTGTGTGTGTTTTAATGAACCTCTACTTTATGGAGATCTAGACTTTGCTGAGCACCTATGTTATACAACTTTCATGTCTTAAAAAATACGCTCTAAAAACCCGTGTTATCTAGAGATTAAATCAGAACTCCATTTGTTACTTTCCTTAAGGAAAAATAATGAATGTTTTGGTTTTGGTGAAAAATTAAGAAGGATGAAGGAAAAGAAGAAAGAAAAATTAAATGTGAATCGCTTACCATGGGATATGGTTTTTCTAATCAAATGAAGATGATCATAAATTTTGTTTCTTGTTTTCATCTCTCTTCCTGGCAATGTCTTCCTCATTATACACCCTAGCTAGTCTGAAATGTCTAGGACAACAGCGTCTGATGTACAGGAGAATGGGGGTGTTTATCAGGTCCTCTTGGGAGGCAACAGGGTTGAGTGGAAAGCCGACAGGTTTGGAGATCCACAGCTGTAAGTGAGACTTTACTCAGTCTCAGAAGTTATGTGATGTTGGGTTCTTTGCTAAACATCTTTGAACCTCAATTTCCCACTTGACAAAACGGGTTTAATACTTTAAGGTCTCAGTTTAAAAGTCAGTCTTAGTGAAAATTTTCCTATTCACATGATCTAAATAAGTGCCTCCTTTCATTGTCTATTGTATCATCCTGTTTATTTGCTCGAATAATTATTTCCCCGTGCATTGTTGTCTGTATTTCCAGGCTAGAATGTGTACTTCTTCTTCTTCTTTTTTTTTTTTTTTTAAGATTTTTATTTATTCAAGAGAAAGACATAGAGAGGGCATGAGCAGGGAGAGGGGCAGAGGCAGAGGATAGGGAGAAGCAGACTCCCAGCTGAGTGCAGAGCCCCAGGCAGGACTTGATCCCAGGGCCCGGAGATCATCACCTGAGCTGAAGTCAGATGCTTAACTGACGAAGCCACCCAGGCACTTCTACACTGTGTACTTCTTGAGAGAAAGGACTTCATCTGTCTTTTCCATTGCTGTGTTCCTAGCAGCCCAGACAGCACTTTGTATCTGATAAGTGCCCTATAAACTTTTGTTAAATTAGTGGGAGAATAAAGAATGGAATTCCTACTTCATGGAGTTGCTCTGATAGTTTTCTCAAACAGTGTTCGTAAAGCATTAAGTACACTGCTTAATAGGCAGTAAAATCTTGACATATATTCACCCACACAGATTTGGCCCTGGGGACACCCATTGCAAAGGAGAGGTGACAGTGCTCCCCTGAGTCCTCTAGGATGCTCTGATGGGGGACTCGGAGGCAGTGCTCCTAAACTCCAGGTTTCTAAGTCATTTTCTACATTTCAGAAAACCTAGTAAGAACCCTACACTAGCATCGCTGAAGCAGCACGTGTTAGGGACCTCAGAATTGTTTCTTTGGGGCTGTAGTTAAACCCGCTCCCTGTGGTAGTTTTTTCCCTGCTCATCGCATGCTGCTGAAACATGCTGCTTGGTAGTTATCTGTGTCTGTTTAATTAGAAGTGAAAATTAATTAATTGGATTTTTTTAATTGCTTTTTTTTTTTAATGAACACAATCTTTGAATCTTAGTGGATTGCAAGGTAGGAGAGAATGAGAAATCCTCCCCCGCCCCGGTGGGGAGTTGATTGGACACCACTGACTCAGAGCAGTTGCAGGTGTCCCAAGTGTGAGTGCGGATGGGCTGGGAGATCTTGGAGGTCATTGGACGCTGATCAGTAGAGGCTGTTGTTAGGAACACAGAGCTCAGGAGGCATAATTTGGCTAAGAGAACAAACCCCTCCTTCTTTGTCCTGTTTCCTGAAAGACTCCAACAACCCAGTTCATGGTACCTCAGTTCTCCATCTTTTGCAAAGATTCCCATTCTGTTTGGGTGAATGTTGTTTGGTGGGATTTGGCGCTGGGAGGGGGGGTATTGGAACCACAGCTGATACAGTTGGTTCTTTCCTGTTCTCCAACAGAAGACTGAGACTATTCTTGACTCCTTCTTAGAGTCAAAAAAGGAAAGGGAAAAAAAAAAAAGGAGAAGGAGGGAAGGAAGGAAGGAGTGTTACAGTTGCAGCCACAGTCAGGGGCATTGTGATGTGGGTTTGCGAGCGCGTATCTCTTCCCTCTAGGAGCTCAGGTAAATTCCTCCTTAGGAAACAAAAAGCTCAGAGAAGCAATGCTGGAATAGTTGACTCTTTTTCTCATGGAGGTGGGAGGATGTAAACTATAGCAAGTTCTTTGTTTGATGCTAGATTTTCCCTTCATTATGAAAAGCACAGCTGTAAATATCATAGTTATGAACTCCATAGAACAAGGTTAATCCTCAGGTGGGGATCCGTGTAAGTAATAATACTCGTTTTCTTCATCAAAAACAAACTATGAAGCATCATCATATTTAAATACAGTGCCACTTGAGGTTTGGTTTTGTGTGTTTGTGTATGTGTGTGTGTAGCACGATTGGTATTGCTTGACGAGGGCTTAGGTATTCCAGAATAATCAAAGACACTTAGGCAGCTTTTTTCCCTGTAAGTAATTTTAGCTAAGAAATCAACCAGAGTTAAGTACTGCATTCAGGCAGGAAAATAAGGTACTTTAGGATTTATTTGTTATATGCTAATATCCCAGGGAGAAACATATTTGCAGCCACAGAACAAAGAAACAATAGATGTTCCTGAAAATGTAATTTCACAGTCGTGTTTTATAATTCAAAGTTTCGGAATCTTTTCATATGTTGTTAGTAACGATCTTGGATGGATCTTTTTTTTTTTTTTTAATATGTATTCGAAAGTACTTGCTTCTTTTAATCTTCAGCTTTAGAAGTATATGGTGAGTGATTTCTACATGACACAAGGTGAGATGGAAAGAGCCAGTGGTATGAATCTTGACCTTGGGGATTTTACTGTCTTACTGGTTGAGTGGCACAGACCTGAGGAAAGCAAAGATAGCATAAGCCGCAGAACTAATGTGGTTGGCAGTGTAACTGGTTCCGGAGTGAAGCTGTAGAGGAGGAGCTATGTGGCTGTAATTTTTCTGATATATGTAGTGGACCTCCTGCCCACCATTTCCTGGAATACTTTCTGATCTTTCCAATACCTCTTTCTTTCTCTCCCTTCCTCCCGTTCTTTCTTTCCTTCCTTCCTTCCTTCCTTTTAGAACAGTGCCAAAATCATTTGTTATTTTATTTACTTTTATATTTATGTTCAGTTAGCCAACCTATAGTACATCATTAGTTTTTGATTTAGTGTTCAGTGATTCATCAGTTGCGTCTTCTACCTTTTTCACTTTAAGGGAGCTGCTCTCTTGCTGGGAGCTGTTCTCTTGCACAGACCCTCAGCCAACTCTCCCTTTTGTAACTTAGCTATGCTTCCATCTTATCAGATCAATTAAAAAGCATCACATCTGGGGCATCTGGTTGGCTCAGTAGGTTAAGCGGCTACCTTCAGCTCAGGTCGTGATCTCAGGGTCTGGGAATTGAGCTCTGTGTTAGGCTTCCTGCTCAGTAGGGAGTCTGCTTCTCCCTCTCCCTTTACCCCTCCCCCTGCTTGTGTTCTCTCTCAAAGAAATAAATAAAATCTTAAAAAAAATAAAATGAATCATATCTAATATTCAATATTACTTTTTTGGGTAATAGACATACATTTTATTTAGTAATAGACATAAAACACTTCCTACTGGGAAAGAATTAGGCAAATAGACAAAATAATAATGAAGATAATACAGGATGGTTCTTTTTTTTTTTTGATGTAGTGTTCCAAGATCACTTTCTGTTGAAAATCTTTTGAAGGGATTTTGAAATTATTTTGCCTTTAAAATGATTTGGGTCCTTGGATCCAATTTTGAATTTATTAGCAATGACTGCATCAATTCCTGGAGTATGCATTCATACTCATACAGCAAGAAAAATCTAACCAAAATGTTATTTTTATACAAAGTAAAAAAATTTTAGTGAAACCTAGCTCTTAAAAAGCTGGCATAATATTAGATTTTGTAGACATTTAATTAAATATTTGTCAAATTCAATTTTTCGGTGCTCTTGAGTGTATTAAAGCCACAGTCATTTCTTAGGCCCCTGAAACATCCCCCCCTTAGGTCCTATGCAGAACTTCAAAGACCACGGAACACATATGGAGAGCAAAAAAGAGTGTCTTTCTTGCTCAGTAGGTAAGGCCTTTTCCAGAGAAGTCACACTGCCATCAGAGTAACGTGAAACAGAGCTTGAGGGGCCTTGATGTTTTTCCCACTTTGGCCATTGAACAAAACTCCAAATGACTTACATCTCTCTCTTCTTCCTTGGTAGCACTGGGGGGTGGTTTTAAGCAGGGTTGAGGTGAGGTTCTCTGATAGTTGAACAGAAGGTTTTCTTCAATGACTAAATGCATATTTTTTTACATATTGTGAACAGCCATATGACCAAAGGTCTTCAAGGAGAAGGCATCTAATATTGCGTACAAAAGCAGAAAATTAATTTATTTCCCCTTTCTTTGAACTGTTTGTAGCACAGCAGTGTCATACTATCCAGATGCATTTCAGGGTTCACGCCAGGTGGAACATAGGCATGTTTAGGAATTCTCAAATAGAGGAGCTCATTATGTTTTACAGAAGAGGCAATGGGGGATCCGAAATGAAGTGTTGCATCCAGCTACCCATAGCTAGTAAGAGGACTACCTTCCTTATCTCCTCAGTAATAGAAAGCAATTGAACTCTATAATGCACTGACATCCAGGTTCCATTTTATAGGAACCACAGGATGCTGACAGCTTTGATCTCTCTTCCTGTCTTTCCTGTTGGCTTGCTTACACCTCGCCAAGTTTGACAACATACCCACATGCTGTGCTGATATTCACACACTCATATGTTACCTTGATTTTTTAAATTCTATTTTAATTTGGTCATTGCTGTTGTTAAAGACTACTCTATCCTTAGAGTTCTGGTAATGTCACCATTTTCCCCTTGGATTATTTTTTGGGGGAATGAACATGTTGACACAAATTATAATGGTTCTGCCACCTTCTCTTCAATCTTTGTCCTCTTTGTCTTTGTTGGTCTTGTTATTTTAGTTAGATTCTGAAAAAAAAATGTGACACAGAATCCAGAATAATGGGTATCTTCTTATATTTCGTAACCTTAATGCAAATATATTCCATATTTGACCATTAAATATGATATTGAATATAGGACTTCAGGAGATTAGCTTTATCACATCTAAGAAGACTCCTATTATAATTTTTCTGGGATTCTTTTCTAAATGTTTATTTGTGTTGAACTTTGTGAATGCTTCATATGATTTTTTTCCCAAGTATTCATGCACATTTCTGCAGAGACTATAGGACTGTAGCCTCAATCCAGAAAATTCTAATAATTGGTCCTGAAAGCCTTCTTCAGTTTTAATTAGAGGTTTGTAATTTTTGCTCATCATCTAGTTAGAACGCTCTAAAGGAATAAAAAAAGCAAAACTTTGTGGCATTTCATCATATATTCCATATGGTTTCAAGTAATATATTTTTTTAAGATTTTATTTATTTGAGAGAGAGAGAGAGAGAGAGAGAGAGAGCCCAAGCCAGTGGGAGAGACAGAGAGAGAGGGAGAAGGGAGAAACAGACTCCCTGCTCAGCAGGGACCTCCCCTCTCCCCCAAAGTGGGGCTTGATCCCAGGACCCTGAGATCATGACCTGAGCCTAAAGGCAGATGCTTAACTGCCTTAAGAGCCACCCAGGTGCCCCATGGTTTTAAGTAATATTATACCTTGGCAAGCAGGTCTTATTATTTATTTTTACATGTCCGGTTGGTAAAAACAAAAGCAGAAAATTAATTTATTTCCCCTTTCTTTGAACTGTTTGTAGCACAGCAGTGTCATACTATCCAGATGAAATTAAATTGTGTTCGGTTTTGTCTCCTGACACACTCCTACCCTCTTAAAAGCCCCCTGCAGACTGGAAGTCATTTAGCCTGAGAAACCGATACCAGATTTTTTCCATGTTGGAGTCCCCATCTCTCTCCCTGGTGTTCCAACTCTGGAAATATGGAGCCAACCTGTCTCTGAAAACTTGAACTTTTTAGAAGTTTCAAGGACAAACACTTAACTCTTGTGGTGGCTCCAAACCACAAATGCTTTCTTATGTGGGTTGTTCATGTTTAACATTTGGGCTCAGAGGAAAATAGTTTCCACTTCACGTGGTTCTGGGGGGAAGAAGCCCCAGTTCTAATTCTGGCTTGGTCGTGTCATGCCTCTTGACCCTACTTATCTCTTCAGTAATAGAAAGCAGTTGAGCTCTATAATGCACTGACATCCAGGTTCTATTTCTAGGAACCATAGGATGCTGACAGCTTTTATCTCTCTTCCTGTCTTTCCTGTTGGCCTGCTTATACCTCCCCAAGGATGTCTGAGTACGTACAATCACAATCACTTGTCACATGTTGAGGATATATGTACACCTCAATCCAGGCCAGACCACACAATGGATGTGAGCATAATGGATAAGTCATGACTATTTCATTTGCAAGTGAAAGAATGCACTCAGAGGGGCTTAAGCAAAACCAGGCTGGTCTAACTGAAAGTCCGGGGAGTAGACAGTCTTCATGCATGATCTGATATAGGTGTTCGAAGAATGGTGTCAGGAAAGGGTCCCTCTCCTCTTCTCTCTCCTCCTGGTTCAGTTCTCCACATTGACTGGATCCCTAGGCAGCTTTCCCCACACCAGCTTGGCTCACATGATAACCTCAGTCTAAGGAGACCTTTTCCCCAGTAGTCTCATCCAAAGTCTTGAGCAGGCTGTTGTTTCTGCTTGTCAGTTACTGCTATGCCAGTCAGCGTCTTAGCAGGAAATAGTCCACTCAAATGGGATGATTTGAAGAGAGTGGAAGGGTGATTCTCAAATATATAGGTAGTGTGTGGGGAAAGTACAAGGCACTCTGGCATCATAACACTGGAATCTTATTAGTTCTAGGCTTGGGAACAGAAATGGCTGTCTGCCAGTAGGTATGACCTCCAGTTGACAGTTGCAGTGAAGCCCCGGTGAATACAGAGCTTACTCTTAATCTCCTTCCTCTTTCTGCTCTCTTGCCAGTATTTGATAACAGCAGAATCTAACTAGAAGCTAGAAGACAAGGGAACATCCTGGTGAAGTCCATACTGGTCAACATCTTGGGGCACAGAGCAGGGTATAGAGGGCTGGAGAGTTGACTTGGGTCAGAGGCAAATGGGAGATATCTGTCCTATGATCATTCTTTAATCAGTCCCCATGGCCAGTGGAGAATAGTGTCAGATTGGTCAGACCCAAGTCCGTGCTCATTCCTGGAGTTGCAGATGAGGTCAGGCTGAACTTGAGTGAAGGTGAGTTACTAGAAAAAAAGGGAAAGGATTATAGGCTGGGGCCACCACGGGCCAGATGCATTTCCCTTGTACATGCTCAAATCTCAGAGATTCAGTATTTTTCCATGGCCTTTTCCTCTTAGGACCTGAGTGAGGCTTGACTGGCAGAGATCATCCTGGCTGCTGAGGTTCAGGATTTGGTCATGATCTCCAGTGCGAAGTTCCTTGGAAAACATGCCCCACACACTGATGGCCTGGACTGCTCAGGCCTTTAATTTGAGTTGACCTTGGGCTCCCCTGTTGGCTGCCTCTAAGCCTTACTCATTCCAGGCCAGTTTGTGTTGTCCATTTCCCTGTCACTTGATACCCAATTCCAGTTCCTTTTCTTCATCTGCAATCCCAAACTCAGCCAACAATTTTTCACTCTGTTTTCCATTCCATGTGATATTTCCCATTTCAGATGCTCAGATCCAGAATTCCAGTGGCTTGCAAAAAAGACAATTTTTTTTAAGCTAATTGCCCTAGGATACCTTTCTGCCAGTGCTGCAAGATGGAATTCTAGGGACTCCAGCTCTAGGCAGCTCCCCACGCTGCCTACACACACACACACACACTTCACACTGTCCTAGCACTCCGGAGACTGAATCATTATGGTCTACACAGCGCTCACTTAGTGAGCAAAGGTACTTGGAACTGTGGCCCCAGTGAAGTGATGTAAGAGGAAGAACAAAGGGGGAGGGAGAGGAGCCCCAGGCAGGAGAATACTCAGTGTAGCCCAGGGCTTTGCTGGAGGAGGACCAGAAAGTTTCTCTGCTCTTTTTTTTTTTTTTTAAAGATTTTATTTATTTATTTGACAGAGAGAAACCACAAGTAGATGGAGAGGCAGGCAGAGAGAGAAAAAGGGAAGCAGGCTCCCCGCTGAGCAGAGAGCCCGATGTGGGACTCGATCCCAGGACCCTGAGATCATGACCTGAGCCGAAGGCAGCGGCTTAACCCACTGAGCCCCCCAGGCGCCCATCTGGCTCTTATCAGACTCAAGCCCATCCTCTTCCTTACCCCAGGAAAGGAATGAGAGAGGAATTAGTGGAAAGGAAAAACAGAGAAAGCCTTTCTCAGGAAGACAGCAAAATACCTGCCGCTGCTTACAGGAGGCAGCGAGGGTGTCTTCTTAACAGAGTCATAAATATTTTCTTGGAAGGGAGTGTAAGCACTCCCTCTACTTGTTGCTATGGCAGCTGGGGAGGTTTAATAACTGGAAATAGCAGGTCTTTGGTTCTTTAGGGCTTCTTTTTTTCAGGACCAGTAGCAATTTCTATTCTTTCCCAAGGACTTTGTCTTTGCCATTGAAGTCTTCCTTGGGCTGCCCCTCTCTTGGTCCCTCTGAGTCTATGACAGCTTCTCCTCACCCTCATCCACGCAAGGAGAAGCTGATCCTTACTTGCTAAGCCCATGAAATGTTGTGACCTGGGTAGGTGACCTAATCGTGCTTGCCTCAGTTGTCTTACTGGTGACGTGGGGACAATAATTACTCCCACCCTGTCGGGAAGATTGAGAGAGAGAGAGCACCGAATCCTAACCACTAGACCACCAGGGAGGTTGGGAAGATTGAGAGAGATAATGCAAGTCAGTGCAGAGTACTGGTCTGTCTGATGTTAGAAAATGTGGTTCTTCCTATTAAAAAGGGAAATAGGAGTTAGGGGGGTTTATAATAAGTGGCAAGAGTGCCCATGAGGTAAGCCGAGAAAGTTCTGTGAGTCAGACCTGAGAGCGCAGCTGAGAGTAATTTATCCTCCTCCGACCCATCACTTCTCCCATTTCCTGATCTTGTGTCTTGGCTAAGTCTTTCTTTGTTGGACTTCCCCTCTGCCTGCTCTCTCCAGCAGGATTGCACTGGTAGTAGTAGATGGCACGAGGACAAAGAACTATGGTTCTAATGCCTCCTTGGGTCGTTCAAGGCCCCTCGTGCGATGTTTTGCACCTAGTAAGTGCTGAGGGAGTATGTAGGCTTGATACCTACGTTGAAAAGGGGGCATTCCAAGCAGGGAAAGAGCTGAAAAATACCTGGAGTTGGGAAGATCTGGGCCTCTCAGGGAAATTCTTTCCTCTTCTCCTGACTTCCTTTTTCCACTGGTCAAGGTTCAGTTCCGTTTACCAGGAACTTGTAGATTTCATGAACTGCCCCCCACCCCCGCCACCGTCCAGCAACCACTCCAGAGGAAGAGTCCCTGCTCCACGGTATGGCATTTTGTGCATTCTAGGACTCAGCCCTGGTGGGGGACTGACCAGGAGTGGAGGAGGGAACTGAGAGGACACCAAAGGGGTACAAAGCTGTGCTTAATCTTTCTTGTCTTCCTTTTCCTTTTGTGAATACACTATTTTTAGTTAAGTAATGCATATATATGATCTTAACAGTGGAAGTATTCAAGCAAATAGATAAAAATAAAGGTGCCATTATACATAGTATATACATATATATTATATATATTATGTCTAGATAATATATATAGATAATAATGTCTAATATATATAATATATTATGTCTAGACATAATATATGTATGTACTAAACTTTCTATATATTCATAAAGAAAAATATGCCTTTGTGTTTTGTAATCAATGAGATTATTTTGTATGTATTATCTTGCAGCTTGCTTTTTCTCCTTATTTATATATTTTACAGATTTTTCTATGTCAGTGCTCAATCTTTTTCTTAGTATCATTGTTCCATAGTTTATTTAATTAATCACCTACTAATGAAGATTTAAGATTGTTTTTATTTTTCTGTATTACAAAGAACATCATAAAACATGAGTTGTTATACACAGATACTTGTTTTTCTCTAAGACAAAACTCCTTGCCATAGAATTTCTGGGCCTTTAATAAGTCTTATTTTGTATTTTTAAGTAAAGTTTTTATTTTCTTTATAAAGTTCTAGAACTTTTTGTGAGCATTATTTTTAGCTAGTTTCATAATTTTATTTCTATTGCGAATAGAATCTATGATTCTATTATATTTTGTGATGCGTTACCTTTGGAGTGTAGAAAAGCTACTGATTTTTAAGTTCTGATGTTCCTTTTGACCACTTTTTTCAAATTTTTTTGACATTTACATTTTTAAATTTAATTAACCTATAGTGTATTATTAGTTTCGGAGGTAGAGGTCAGTGATTCCTCAGTGTTATAGAACACCCGGTGCTCGTTACATCATGTGCTCTCCTTAACACCCATCACCCAGGTACCCCATCCTGCTACACTCCCCCCCTCCAGCAACCCTCAGTTTGTTTCCTGTGATTAAGGGTCTCTTATGGTTTGTCTCCCTCTCTGATTACATCTCGTTTTATTTTTCCCTCCCTTTCTCTATGCTCCTCTGTTTTGTTTCTTAAATTACACATATGAGTGAAATTATATGATAATTGTCTCTCTCTGATTGACTTATTTCGCTCAGCATAATACCCTCCAGCTCCATATTGCTGCAAATGACAAGATTTCATTTTTGATGGCGGAATAATATTCGTGCGTGTGTCTGTGTGTCTGTGTGTCTGTGTGTATACCACATCTTCCTTACCCATTCATCTGTGGATGGACATCTGGACTCTTTCCAAAGTTTGGCTATTGTGGACATTGCTGCAGTAAACGTTGGGGTACAGGTGCCCCTTCAGATCACATTTGTATCCTTTAGGGAAACACCTACTAGTGCAATTGCCAGGTCATAGGATAGAGCTGCCCTAACTTTTTGAGGAACCTCCGTACTGTCTTCCAGAGTGACTGCCCCAGGTTGCATTCCTGCCAGCAGCATAAGAGGGTTCCTCTTTATCCACATCATTGCCAAAAAATTTGTTGTTTCTTGACTAGTTCATTTTATCCATTCTGACTAGTGTGGGATGGTATCTCATTGTGGTTTTGATTTGTTTTACCCTGATGTTGAGTGATGTGGAGGTTTTCATGTGTCTGTTAGCCATTTGTATGTCTTCTTTGGAGAAATGTCTGTTCATGTCTTCTGCCCATTTCTTTACTGAATTTTTTGTTCTTTGGGTGTTGAGTTTGATGAGTTCTTTATAGATTTTGGATACTCACTTTTTACCAGTTTGATAGAATGACTTCTGAATCCTGAAATTCTCTTTGATTTTCTAGTTAAATCATCATATCTTCTGCAAACAGTGATAGTTCTCTCTCTTCTTTTCTAATGTTTATATTGCATGCCTTTTTCTTATCTTATTGCATTTGTGCTGCTATTTATATGATTTTGGCTAACTTCTCACACTCTTTAACCTCTTAGGTGAGGAAGATGTAGATTTACTGATCTTTCATGAAACTTCTGAGGAGCAGTTATTTCTGCCATAAGAAATGGTTTGGTGATTAGAGGAAAACATGCAGGTCTAGATTCCAAGTGAGATGGAATAGGGGAAAAAAAGATCAGAATGTTCTTTGAGTTGACAAACCATCTAAAGTTATGTCAACAATATTCACTTGCCAAAAATTAAGTGGCCCTTATGGATATGGATACAAGCTTTCTGCAAATTTTTGTTCTGTGGCAAAGGGCTATCTTAGACTTGTGATCAGAAGGGAAATTTCCGGACCTAATGTAGGTTCTCACTGGATCACACCCAGACAGACACAAGCCAACACAATTATTTAAACCTGTGAGGGTAACAATGGGCTATACTCCTGACCTACCATGGTGAGACATGTGTCTTCATGGTATTGAGGACTCACTCCCCTGACCCATCCACCTCCGTTCTGATCAGTTACTTACATTGTGAAGTAATGTCAAAGGTTGATAGTCTCAACAATGGAACAAAATAATCTAACTGGATATAGATCTAAGCTACTAACTTTGTCTCTTTAGCACAAATCCCTGAATTATGGATTTAACCAGGCTAATGGTGTGTGGGTTTAAGTAGAAACTGACCAGTGGGGTGTTACCAGAGACATACCATAGAAACCAATATAATGAGGGACACTTTCATTGGTCTTTTTTCCTCTGACCTTTGAGGGTTACAGTACCTCCTACCTCCTTGTATTTCAGGAGTCACTAACTGCCTCCTACAAAATGCTTCAAATCACAGCTCCTTTCTCAAAGAAGTTTTAAAGTTGCTCTGCCTCTCTAGAAGCTGGATTCTAATTTAATGCTTTACTTTTCATACTTTGCTTAGGTTCCTTCCCTCCTCCCCTTAAAAAAAATTATTTCATATGAGATATCCCACCCCTGGAGTTCAGTGATGCAAGGAAGTTGCCAAACTTCAAGTGAAAACCTTAGACTTTAATGAAGTAAATTTTTCTCATCTTCTTTCTTCTTCCCTCAAGAAAACTTCAAACTTTGGAACTCAGAGTAGAACTGAAGGGCTTTGGGTAAATATGCACAAAGATGAAATGACAATGGATGCCTCCTGGCTCCGGAACAGACACTCCTAATGATTTTGCTTCTGTGGGTTTTCCCCTCTCTCCCTCATGTTCATCTCTTTCTGAGTAATGTTTTGGGCCCAGTGGAGAAGCACATGATGTTTTCTGGTAGCTGAAATGAGGTTAAAGTAATGAAATTCTGCCAACTAAAGTTTGGGAGGAAAATGCTTAGTAGCTGCTGGGACACAGCCAGTTCCTGGGAAAGCAATTGTATAACCAGAAAAGGAATTCAGTGGTTTGTACAGCAGTGGGTGGTTCTCGGGTGCAGGTCCTAACACTTTGATGGACACTGAGAAGATTCCAATTTAAAAACTGGGCAGAAATAAATTTCACCTGGATTGGAAGCTCCATGAGGGAAAAACTGGTGTCCCCTTTTGGCCAGGGCATCCCTAATGTCTAGGCCACAAATGTGGGTTTGGAAAAATCAGTCAAATGGGTCCAAAGGGGAGAAATCTGCATGATATGGTAGATACTGCTGACACCTGTGTCACATCTCCTCCTCTCCCTTTGAATCATCTGCAGCTGCCTGGGAGATTTCAGCCTTACTCCATGCTGTCCAGTGTTCACAACTGTGATGTGTCATCCTGCGGCCTCGGGTCTGCTCTAAGGTCACAGGAGCTGGCATGGCCACCCAGTGCAGAATAGAAGTGGGGGGAATGTTCGTGCTCCTGGGGTGTTAGAAGGACTGAGGCTGGCCAATGAGGTCTGGGAGCTGGGGGGTAAAATCTCCTGTGTTTTAGGTGGACAACTGTGGGAGGCATCATGTGTATGAGGAAGTGACGCCCTGTCACTCAGGACAGTGTCTTCAGTGATACACCATGACATTGGTTTTCCTGCCTTCACTGTCCACCTCCCTCCCTCCTGCTTCCTGAGCTTGTCTGCCCCAATAAAACCTTTGCACCCTAGCCCTTGGCTCTCACTCTGCTTTGGAGAAACCCAAACCAAGACAAGTGTGGAGGAGCAGGGTATAAGCTTTTGTTTTTTCCAAATGGGTGTTCCCATGATTTTAGTCTTGTACAGACTCCACCACGAGCCACACTGTTCCCATCCTAACAATCAGGGATTTAGAGGATTGGCCCTGGGTTTACTACTGATACGCTGTGTGACCCTGGGCAGGGTCCTTAAGAAGATTAATGATGTGCTTCATTTTCTTTTTTGGTAAAACGAAGATATTTACCATGGTGATTATTAAAATTCCATGAGAGCTTGGATATGAAACTCTTCGTAAGTGCTCCATGCATGCTAGCTGCTATGAGGACAGCCACCTCTCCTGTGTTGCTGCTGTCAATCTTCTATATGTTGTGGCTGGCCATGTCTATCCATTGTCCCTCCCACTCAACTGTGAGCTTCTTAAGACTGGAACCTGTGGCTTTTCTGTCTTTGTGTGCCTTGTTGGCCAGCATTGTGACTCTCACAGAGTGGGCATCCAAGAGTGTCATATGAATGGAAGAATGTCCTTTCTCTTTCCAGCAGTGATTTCAATAGCAACAGCCTCTTAGTATTTGGATGTCCGGAATCGCTGTACTGTCCTGTGGAAGCAAAGACCCGCCTCCAAAGGCATGGACTTCTGAGTGTATTTTCCAGAAATATCATCCTTATTGGATGGCATTTGTAATTGGTTGAGTCGTTTAGAGTCGGAATTTATTTCTTCCTCTCTATCCGTGCTCTCCAATGGAACTTTCCCTACAAATGTTTTTTTCTGCTGTTTAATGCAGTAGCCACTAGGCCCATGTGGTTCTTGAGCGCTTGAAATGTGACAAATGTGACTGAGACAGTGAATTTTAAAATTTGTTTGATTTTAGAGAATGTAAATATGAAGATCCACACGCAGTTAGGATCCACATTTCTGGCCAGCGCCGTGCTCTGTGGATCCAGCACCTCGCCTGTGTCTGGGGTTGGCGCAGATACACTTGTTCAGGGAAAGAGTGGGTGAAGGTTAAACCCTTATCTTTCCACATCTGTTCTTTGCTTAGCCCTCCCCATCCTCTGAGGAATCACAGCAGGGCAATTACGTTTTATAGTTGGTGATGATTGTGTGGCTGACACTCCTATCACCACCACTACTGCTAGTAACGAGAGCAACAACTGACGAGTATTGGGAATTACCTCAGGCATTTGCTCGTTACTGTAGACACACCATCTTCTTGTTTATTCTTCGTAATGACTCCATGAGGTGCTCTCTTATTCTGGACTTCCCCTTGTACGAGGCATCTGGGGTTGCCACAATGTAATACCACACATGGGGGAGGGGGTGACTCACACAGCAGATACTTATGTTCTCACAGTTCTAGAAGCTGGGAGTCCAAGACTGAGGTGTTAGCAGGTTTGGTTTCTCCTGAGGCCTCTCTGCTTGGCTTGCTCTCGAGTGGGTTCTCACCTGTGTTTCCTATGCTCCTTCCTGTATGTGCGCCTCCCTGGGCTCTCTGCTTCTTACAAGGTCTTCAGTCAGACTGGATTAGGGCCCCTTCTAGCAACCTCATTTTCACTTATCCTCTTGAAAATCCCTATCTCCAAGGGCAGCCAACCTCTGAGGTACTGCGGGGTTAGGGCTTCAACGTACAGATGTGGGGAAGATGCAGTTCAGCCCATAACTCCCCAAAGAGGACTCTGAGACAAGGACTTGTGTGCAGGTAGCCACTGGGAAAGCACAACTGACTTTACTTAGGGGAAAGTGAAACATGTAGAAAAGCCAAGGGCGGGTGTGTGTGTGCGTGTGTGCTAATGAGTAGGTCGCTGGACCTCAGTCCTGCTGGAGAACATGTCAGAATTTCCTGACCATATTCTGGAGAGAGGCTGAGACATTTATCCATAGACTTCACATGGGGCATAACTGTCTCTGGAAAGTAGGCTTTTTGGGTGCAAGAGAAAGCCTCTGGCTGATAAGAAGGAGATCAGGTGTTTAAGGTGAGAAGCTGTCAGCTGCAACTGGAAACTCTGCACCCAGGGGGCGTGGGGTGGGGGATGGGGGGAACATCAGCTGCACCTGCTACAGGAAGGTATGGTCATTATCCCTATTTTCCAGATGAGCAGACTGAGGGAGTTGAGAAACCAATAGCAAATGACAGAATTTGAATTTAGTTTGTTCAATTGCGAAGCCCACAATCTTAGCTATCACATTAAGGAAACGCATTCCTGGATTGAAGAAACATTTCTTGGGCATCTTCTATACGCACACAGGCCAGTGCCAGGGATAGAGCAAAGAGCAAGACATAGATATGCCCTCAGGGAGCTCAAGGTCCAGGAGGGTCTTACCCGGAATTAGTCAGCGTGGGAGCTGGCCTCCCAGGTCTTCAGCCTCCTGGCACGGTGTTCTTTGCTTTCTCCGAGCTGATCTATGGAACCACAGGTGAGTTGACCGCCTCAGGCTCTCCACAGTCCTATCTGACTCTCCCTTCTCAGCCTTAGAGATCAGTCCCTTTGTCAGCATGAAACATTTCAACTCTTTAGCTTTGCTCCAAAAAGAGGCTCCCTAGGAGAAGAAGTAAGAGATGCATGTGGGGTTTATCACTAGGATTTGTCTTCTCCTGCTCATCCACTTTTTCTCCCCTCCCCCACTGCCTCCCACACACGCAGGCCTTACCAGGTGCAGGGATCTTTGCACTCGGCACTCTGTGACGTGGCCCAGGTGAACACAGTGGACATGGCTGAGGAGACATGGGCCCCCCCCTGTGATCCACTTGAAAGGCTCCTGTGGAAGAAGCGGAAAGGGATGGACCGAATCCAGCGTCTCCGTGAGTTCCTTGGCAGGAAAAGGAAGCGTCTCTTTCCAGGTTTGAGGTGTTTTTTTTTGTTTTTTGTTTTTTTTTTTTAATTCAAATTTATTTATTCCATGGTGGCAAGAATATGAAATCTATATTAGGACATGTGTTTGCAGAGCTCCTGACTCTGTTAAGTCTAAAAAAAATCAATATGTTGTGTTGGTGCCGACATTTCTGTCTCCAGCTGACAAATCCTTATTTTTCGCCGTTTGACTATCCTCATTTGAGTTTTACAAAAGCCTTATGAGGTAGCAAGAACAGATATTGTCTTCATTTTATAGGGTGGAAAGTAAGGTTGAGAGAGAGAGATGAACACTTGCTCTGTTTCACAAGGTTTTGGGGAAGAAACGTGGAATTCTAGATGTGAAAGGATGTGGGTAGAAGGCAAAGGATCATGCAGATATTATTGTTCTCGAAGTGGCAGATCTCTCTAGTGACAGAGCTGGAGACACAGGGTGTGTTTCTGACTTCTAGAACAGCGCAGTGATTCCTCGGCTGTAGGATGGTTGTTTCTGTTGAGGTCTGTCGGGATACAGGAGGAATCGAAGTGTGGCACGGGTCAATGTAGGAGATCTCAATGGTAAACTGAGTCCGTGAGCTGTCCTTACTAGCTGTTCTCATTACTACAGTCACAGAGCAGACCACGCCGAACATAGTGGAGGAAAACCGTGACGATTTTAGTAAGCGTCTGGATCCTGTGGGTCAGGAATGGTGAAAGGGCACCCAGGGGGAAGGACTTGAATCTGCTTGATAATGTCTGGGGTCCTCAGCTGGGGAAGGGGGTGGACTCTCCTGCCAGAGTCTGGGCCGTCCCAAGGACTCTTGCACTCCCATGTCGGTGCCCGGACTGGGAAGACTGGAACCGCTGGCCGTACCTGTGGCTTCTCCCTGCAACGGGTGCTTCCTCACAGCCTGGCTGCTCTAGGCTAGTTGCTTCCATGGCAGCTCGGGGCTCCAGGCACAGGTAACTGGACAGGGCAGAAGCTGAACTGCCTCTTTGCTTCTGCCATGCTCTGTTGCTGACCAGGGAGCCACAGGCCCACCCCATAAGGAGAGAGGACACAGACCTTCCTTCTAGGTGACTGGAATATCTTGGTCAGATTGTAGGAGAGCTTCCCCTTGTACGATGGGAGAGAGTGTTGCATCCATTTTTATAAAATGCAATTTGCCATACTTGGTTTCAACTTACTATCTTATTTTTTTACCTTTCTCTTATTTTTCTTTAAAAACTCTAGGAGCATGTGTTTATGTGGAAGGTTTTCATCGTTGTTTGAAAAAAAATGTATAAATGTAAAAGATAAAAAGTCTATATAAATATTAGCATGATGAACAAGAGAGAAAAGAGAAGCATAATTTACATTTTTCTGACTACACAATATGATTTTTTCTATGAAGATTAAACTGGTCGTTGGGTAAATACATAAGCCATTCCCCGTCTTGCTGGTGGCATTTATTAATGAGGCTATTCTTGATAGCCATTTTTTTTTCTTTTAAAGAGTTTTACTTATTTGAGAGGGCAAGCACAAGCGGACAGAGGGACAGAGAGGGAAGGAGAAGCGGACTTCTCACTGAGCAGGGAGCCCAATGTGGAGCTCAATCCCAGGACCCTGAGATCACGGCCTGAGCCAAAGGCAGACACTCAACCGGATGAGCCTCCCGGGCATCCCTAATTTTGACAACCTGAAATGGCTTTCCAGAGAGCAGCTAGCATGCAGATGTGTGTCCAGCTGCATGTGTGTTAAATATATGTCTACCGTCTCTTCCCTCTTGAGTTAATAATACAAGCCAGGAATGTGTGCAGCAGGTCTGTTGAAAACTGTTTCTGTGGCAGCAGTACACACACGGCAGACATCGCAGGCTGAGGGATTTGATGGGCGGTGGATGTTCTGAGCGAGGGGATGAAAGCAGTGCCTAGTGTTACAGATACAAACAGCAACCAGATCAAACACTTGTCAAAGCTTCGGTACTGACGTGTGTGTACAGGAGCCCGACCAGAAACAGATTACCCATGAGTCTCTGGGAAGAGTTTTTAACTGGGGAAGATCAAAGTGGTTTTCCAAAGGAAATGCCAGAGCAGTCCTCACTTCTGTGTTCAGATGTTGAAGGCACACTCGTGCTCCAGTTGGTGCAGACACACAGGCGTGGGCACACGCAGGCCACACTCTGTGTTTTGTAACTCGGGTCACGTTAGGTTTGTACCTGTTTATGGTTTGGGTTTGCAGAACTGTTAGGCACATGGAGGTCTGATTATCACAGGATGCCTGCCAAATTTCTTCTCATTAAAAAACCTTGGTCAACAGCTGTCGAATCCCTCCTCACTTCAAGACTCTGGAAAGGACATAAAGATATTTGAGGCTTGACTCTCACATTCTAGTTGGAGACACAAGATATAAAATGTGCAGTTCCGTATTATTAACAGGATATGTGTTTAAGAAACAGAGTGTCACAGACACAGTTTGTTTTTCTTGGGAGGAAGATGTCCTCGCTGGGAATGAGGCTGTCAGGTAAATCTTCCCAGAGGAGATGGGGCCCAAAATGAACTTGGTGGGGAGGGTAGGACTCAAAAGATGAGAGGGTGGGGGCATTCCCAATGAGCCCAAGGAAGCAGGGAATGGAGAATAACCCAGGGACAGAGGCGTGGAGGCAAGAATGGTATGTGTGGGATCGCCAGTCTCCCACCTGTCGCCAGGAATGACAGGTGAACTTGAAAAAGCAATTTCATGACAGCTTACCGATTAGGATACTTGGGTCCTGGTATGAATTACTCAGATCAAATTAAAACCATTCATCTCTGGGACAAGCCCAGCAGAGAGGCCGGGACTGCTTCTGACTTTGAATCTGAGTAACTGAATCTTCTGGAATGAGAACGGCTGCTTGGAGAGCTGCTGTGTCCTGGGGGCCCGGTGCCCTAGGAAGTTTTGTGCTTCTTGTAGCCCACAAGGGGAAGGGATAGAATTGACTTCTGCCTCCACTCACTGAGGCCTGACTGTGCAGGGGAAGTTCTGATCCTCTTTTAATCTGGAGGAATCCGGATGGGGAGTATGCGAGGGCAATGCTGGAAATGCACATCGGAGAGAGCCGGGGTGGGGCAACATCAGGTGACCTCATGCTTGCCTCTCTCCTGCCTCCCTGCATACCAGGGATGCTCAGGGAGGCTTGTTAGTGGATCAGAAAAGCACAGTGATATTAACATACCCTTAGCATTGGCGATGCAAAACACCATCAGACTGACTTCTTTGAGCAAACAGCACAGAAGTGACGGGGAGTGACTGTTATTTTCAAGCAGCAACTGTATGCAAGTTATCTCCAGCAAAGAGAGGAAAGTTATCATTTATTTCTTTAACAACTATTTACTGAGCACCCATGGTGTGACAGACGCTGGATTAGGTACCGAGGGTATCGTGGGGAATGAGACAAGTCTTGTGTTACAGAGCGTAGATGAGGCAAGAAGTGTTTTGGCGGGTTATTTGGAGTGCCTGGTTGAGGAACTCATTAGGGAGCTGAGGCTGCCTGGTGGAAGGGGTGGGTGCTTTAGGAGAGCTTTCCAGAAGAGGTGTCATATAAGCAAGACTTTAGAGTCCAAACTAGACCAGCAAATAAGGGAAGGTTAATCAGCAGAGTGAACTACCCATACACATGCTTGTGACAAGAGGCATAGTTTCCATAAACGAATGCAAACAAAGAAAAGTGTGCATTCTCATTTCATTCTTCATTTATTTGCTTGCTGTTCATCCCACTGTCAGATGTCATGATGTAGGAGTTTGTACACAAAATTGTTAGGGGGAACAAGAACAGGACCCTTTTGCTCTCTTCACTGGTCTCTGGCCACATGGATTTTGAAGTTGAGTGCATCTGAGCTTGAATTCCAGTTTTCTCTTGAAATCGGGTACTAGCGATGTGGCTTTGGGCATGTCACGAAACACACTCAGTCTCAGTTTTCTCATCTATAAATTGGGGCTATTGCTAATGCCTATTTCACAGGGTGGCTTGGAGAATTCAGTGGGATAACATATGTCTATAAAATGAAGGTGCCCACTGCATGTTGCTCTGGCTTGAGGTTACCCCAGTGTATTTTGTTCAGCCCCAAAGTTCATGTTCAGAAACTCGCCCAACGACCTCCCTTCAATCTATTGGTCAGTTTTTGCGGGAGTGCCCTGCAGAGGTGACCTTGGGGATGAGCCTGATGGTGCAGGGTGGACTTATGGCATGGGTGAGCCATCGTGCCACCCCTGGTAGGGGCCATCAGATGCACCCATGTGCTGAAGGATGAGGGAGTCAGCCAAGCGAGCTCTGCTCCAGAAGTTCTCCCAGTGTGCACTCCAACAGTCCCCTGCAACCTCCCAGGCTGCAGCCCTTGTCTTCAGCTCACTGCTAGCTTGGGCCTGGGCTGTGTGGGCTGTCCCCTCCTCTTCTCTTCCTCCATGGCTTTCAGTTCCATCTTCAGAGACCTTTCCTCTACTCTCCCAATAGAAGTCAATGTACCACTGGGAAGCATCTCATGAAAGGAAGTCTAGACCGACCATAGAGTTGAGGGTCCATTTCTGGAGTCTGTTCTGTTCCATTGGTCTATGTGTCTGTTTTTGTGCCAATACCATGTTGTCTTGGTGATCACAGCTTTGTAATAGAGCTTGAGTTCAGGTACGGTGATGTCCCCAGCTTTGTTTTCTTTTTTCATCCTTTTCTTGGTGATTCGGGGTCTCTTCTGTTTCCATGAAAAGGAAGTCTAGACCGACCATAGAGTTGAGGGTCCATTTCTGGAGTCTGTTCTGTTCCATTGGTCTATGTGTCTGTTTTTGTGCCAATACCATGTTGTCTTGGTGATCACAGCTTTGTAATAGAGCTTGAGTTCAGGTACGGTGATGTCCCCAGCTTTGTTTTCTTTTTTCATCCTTTTCTTGGTGATTCGGGGTCTCTTCTGTTTCCAT
>NC_081560.1:174133138-174177849 GCF_022355385.1 Mustela nigripes | reverse complement strand
ATAAATTTCAGGATTTTTTTATTCCAACTCTTTGAAAAATGCCAGTGGTATTTTAATAGGGACGGCATTGAAAGTATAAATAGCTCTGGGGAGGGTAGACATTTTAATAATGTTTATTCTTCCAATCCATGAGCATGGAAAATTTTTCCATCTTTTTGTGTCTTCCTCAATTTCTTTCACAAGTGTTCTGTAGTTTCTAGAGTACAGATCCTTTAACTCTTTAATTAGGTTTATTCCTAAGTATCTTACTGTTTTTGTTGCTATTATGAATGGAATCGATTCCTTAATTTCTCTTTTTACAGTTACAATTTTAATGTAGTGGAAAAGCAACTGATTTCTGTGTATTGATTTTGTATCCTGCTACGTTGCTGAATTGCTGTATGAGTTCTAGTAATTTGCAGGTGGAGTCTTTTGGGTTTTCCACATAAAGTATCATGTCATATGCAAAGAGGGAGAGTTTGACTTCTTCTTTGCCAATTTGGATGCAAAAAGAAATTTTATTTCTTTTTGTTGTCTGATTGCTGAGGCTAGGACTTCTAGCACTTTGTTGAACAATCGTGGTAAAAACCGGCATCACTGTCATGTTCCTGATCTTAAGGGAAAAGCTCTCCGCTTCCCCCCACCCTGATAATGATATTCGCAGTGGGCTTTTCATAGATTTTTTTTTTTTTCATATTGAGGATGTTCCTTCTATCCCTGTACTCTGAAGAGTCTTAATCAGGAAAAGATATTGTATTTTGTCAAATGCTTTTTCTGCATCTGTTGAGGGGATCATATGGTTCTTGTCTTTTCTTTTACTGATGTGTTCTACCACATTGATTGATTTGTGGGTTTTGAACCACCCTTTCATCCCAGCCATAAAACCTACTTGGCCATGGTAAATAATCCTTTTAATGTATTGTTGGATCCTATTATCTAGGATCTTGTTGAGTATTTTGGTATCTGTGTTCATTAGGGATATTGGTCTGTAATTCTCCTTTTTGATGGGGTCATTGCCTGGTTTGGGGAAAGGGGTAATGTTGGCCTTAAGAAAGAGTTTGGAAGTTTTCCTTCTGTTTCTTTTTTTGGTATAGCTTCAGTAGAATAGTTATTATTTCTTCTTTAAATGTTTGGTAGAACTCCCCTGGAAGCCATGTGGCCCTGGACTTTTGGTTTTTTTGGAGGTTTTTAATTACTGCTTCAATTTCATTACTGGTTATTGGTCTATTCAGACTGTCTATTTCTTCCTGTTTCAGTCTTGGTAGCTTGTAAGTTTCCAGGAAGGCATTCATTTTTTCCAGGTTGCTTTGGCAAATCAGGAAAAATATCCAATGGAAAAAAGACAGTCTCTTCAATAGTGGTGCTGGGAAACTTGGACAACTACATATAGAAGAATGAAACTGGGCCATTCCCTTATACCATACACAAAGATAAAGTAAAAATGGATGATGGATCTCAATGTGAGACAGGAATCCATCAAAATCCTAGGGGAGAACATTGGCACTAATCTCTTTGACATCGGCCACAGCAACTTCTTTCAAGACACATCTTCAAAAAAAAGTGAAACAAAAGCAAAAATGAACTTTTGGGACTTAATCAAGATAAAAACCTTCTGCACAGCAAAGGAAACAGTCAATAAGACAGAGGCAACCCATGGAATGGGAGAAGATATTTGCAGATGACATTACAGATGAAAGGTTGATATCTAAGATCTATAAAGGACTTCCCAAACTCAACATTCAAAAAACTAATAACCAAGTCATAAAATAGGCAGAAGGCATAAACAGACACTTCTCTGTAAAAGACATAGAAATGGTGAACAGACACATGAAAAAATGTCCAACACTGGCCATCAGGAAAATATAAATCAAAACCACAATGAGATACCACCTTACACCAGATGGAATGGCAAAAATTAACAAAACCGGAAACAGCAATTGTTGGTAAGGATGTGGAGAAAGTGTAATCCTCTTACACTGTTGGTGGGAATAAAAGCTGCTACAGCCACTTTGGAAAACAATGTGTATATTCCTCAAAAAATAAAAATAGAGCTACATTATGACCTGGCAATTGCACTACTGGGTATTTACCCCAAAGAAACAGACATAGTGAAAGAAACGGGCACTTTCACCCCAATGTTCATAGCAGCAATGTCCACAACAGCCAAACTGTGGAAAGAGCTGAGATGCCCTTCAACAGATGAATAGATAAAGAAGATGTGGTCCATATACACAATCGAATATTACTCAGCCATCAGAAATGATGAATAGCTACCATTTGCATCGACATGGATGGAACTGGAAGGGATTATGTTAAGTGCAGTAAGTCAAACAGAGAAAGACAATTATCATATGGTTTCACTCATACATGGAACATAAGCAACAGCAGAGAAGACCATGGGGAAGGGAGAGAAATCCAAAGAGGGAAAATCGGAGAGAGAGATGAACCATGAGAAACTCAGGCCCTGAGAAATAATCTGGGGGTGTCAGAGGGCAGGAAAAATAGGGTAATGGGTAATGGGTATTGGGGGGTAATAGGGTAATGGGTATTGAGGTGAGCACGTGCTGTGATGAGCCCCGGGCATTATACTTAACTAATGAGTTATGGAACACTGTATCAAGGACTAATTATGTATACACAGTGCTAACTGAATAAAACAGAAAGGAAAGAAGGAAAGAGAGTCAGTCCAGACTGGTAGCAATTGGAAAATGTTTGCTTGTCATAACCTGCAAAGGACATGGTTTCTGACCTCTACTCTGCCCCCAAGTGGCCAAGGAAAAGACAAACAGAAGTTGCTTTTTTAAAAGAGCGGTTTGAATGCTGATTCTTGGCTCCTTAGCACCTGGAGTATAGATAGCGCTTCGGTAAATGGAAGTTTCTTCCTTCTTCCTTCCACTTCCCTTCTTTTTGTTCCCTCATTTAGCTTCTCTTTCCTTTCCAGGCTTTCCCACCAGGTACCACATTCCTACTGGGAATCACTGTCTTTGTGTACTGTGTTCCTGCTTCCTCTGGTGCCCTCCTTCCCAGAGCAGCATCTGTAGATCCCAGTAGATGTGGCCCAGGGACTGTCCCTTATACTTTCCAAACCTGGGAATTTCATTTTGGTCACCCCATGGGGCTCTTTTCCCCAGCGAGTAAAATTCTGCTATTCTCATTCCTAGATTGTTAATTTTCCAGATGCGTAGGAAGAACACCAGAGCCCAGTAAGATATGTCCACAACGCCACCAGAATGTCTCGATCAATAGGAACAACAGTTTCAAGAGCTGGAGAGGGTTTGGAGCCACTGGAACTGTTGCCTATTGCTTGTAGGAGTACAAATTGGTACGGTCACTTTGGAAACCTTTGGCAGTATTTATTAAACTCAGGTATCTGTGTGTCCTGTGACCCACTACTTCTAGTCCTGCAGATATATCTAAGAGAAAGGAGTGTGTATGTCCACGAGGAGATGTGTACACGAATGTTCGTAGCAGCTTCTTGACAATAGTCCCAAACTGAGAGGAACCCTAGTGCCCTCAACAGGAGAGTACATCAATAAATCATGGTGTAGTCCTAGAACTGAATAATACGTGGCAATGATGAAGGATGAATTACTGAATGCTGAGTCAAAAAGGTCAGGCAAAAAAAAAAAAAAAAAAGGACACATTTTCATTTAGACAAAGTTTATAATCAGCATGCCTCGTCTATGGTGATAGAGGTCAGAACAGTGGTTTCCTTTGGGAATATTGATAGGGAGAGGGTACAAAGGAGCCAGCTGGGTTGCAGCTAATGTTGGTTACCTCAATCTGGGTGGCTGTTAATAGGTATGAAGTATGCAAAAATTAATTGAGCCATACACTGAAGGTTTATAGATTTTATGTATAACTTACTATGTGTAAGTTTTACTTTATTTCAAGAGGAGGAAAAGGATTTGGATGAAAAGAGGGACACATAGGCTCCCCCAGCCCTGTCAGTAACTTAATGTGACCATGGCCCAGTCACTGTCTCTAGGGACCTTAGCATCAACTCTGAAGAACCAAACCTGCATTCCATGGCTCTTTGGACCCTCTGTGATGAGGTCCATGATAGCAGTGCAGCCTGGGATCCATTGTCCCCCTTTTATCTCCACTACCACATACCCCTCTAGCTCTGTCAGCCAAGGAAGCCAGACTCTAGGCATCTCATAAACCTCATCCTTGGATGGGCAACTTCCAAATGTTTCTCCGAGCCCGTGGGAATGTGGGTTTCATTTCTGAAGACTCTGGGAAAGAATTCTCAGTAAACCCACCTAGGTGATAGTTTCCTCCTGTCTTCTTAATTAATTTTAATAAACAAATTAAAATGGTGATATAAACTTGGCAACAGTAGTCTCACTGTACAGAGTAATCGAAGAGGTGGATATGTTTTTTAAATGACATCATCATCATCATCATCATTATTCTGCCTGTAAAATAAGGAAAGCAAATTATTAATATTCAGTTCTGGTCATGAAAGTACTGGTATTCAGTACTCATATAGAAGATGCTGTCATAAATTGGCCCAAGCAGTTTGGAGAGCAATTTGGAAATAATTACCAGGGAATCTGTTTTTAAGAGACCAAAGTGTAGAACAAAGATACTGTGTTCACAAGATGACGATGGGGTGAATTCCCTTACAATTCCCCACACTCTGAATCCTGTAGCCACTCCCAGACTCACCCAAGGTCACTGGTTCTCCAAGGGTGGTTCCTGGACCAGAAGCCACAGCCTTACCTGGAGTCTTAACAAAAACCCAAGTTCCTGTGACCCAGTCCAGACCTACGGACTTACCAATTCAGGAATTCTGGGGACAGAGCCCAGCACTGTGGGGTTTTAGCACACACCCGAGGGGATGGCTGTTGCCTGTTCAAGTCTGAGGGCCACTGACTGAACTTTTAGTAAAGCCTCTGAGAACCTGACAAGAGCAGCTAAAGGGAGGGAAGGGGGCACGTGTGCTGCCTCTGCTCAGTCTGGACGTCCCCTCCTCCTCGTCTGGTCACCCAGCACACACGTCACGAAGCACAGAACTTCTTCATTTCTTTGGCCAATTTTCCAAGGTTTTCAGCTACTACCAATCCTTATGACCTGGATACAGGATGCGAGAGTGCACAAAATGGAGAGAAGAGACAGGAGAACCCTGTTTAATAAATGTGTCCCCCTGTTGGAGTTGTGAACAGGGAGTGCAAGACAGTACGGATCGCTCCTGGTCACCCTAAAAAGTGTCCTGATAAGCACAGTAATAAAATGGTCGTGCCCACCATTCCTTGGAAAGACAGCCTCACTCACTCCTCTTGCTGCCCTGGGTGGGGAGAGAGGCAAAGTCTGCCACAGGGCAAACAACTCCTCATCCTTCAGACGAGCCTGACCCCAGTGGGGGTGGCTCCTGGGAGGGCCAGCTCCCTGGCTGCCACAGTCTGAGGCCTCGTCATATTTTCACCCCCACCACGAGCACGGCGCCGGGTGCCCGGCGATTTAGATGTGGCTGTCCTGCTGACATGGACAAACTGGCAATTACAGCAGAAATAATTCTGCCCTGAACTTTGTTCCTGAGCCCATGCTTCTGGGAGATCTCCTCGGCAGGCAGGCTTCTCCCAAGTCTGGGGCGGCCCGCGACGCCTCCAGAACCTCTCCCGCCTCTTTCCCAGGAAGAGAGCAGCCCAGGCAGTGTGGCAGCTCCATCTCGCTCATCCTCCGCCAGCTCAGCAGTGGGGGCTGCCCCCCGCCCCCAGGTGCATCTTCCACAGGATCTGGGGTGGGTGGGCTCCATTCAGCCTGAGCAACCTGGGCTGAAAGCTACATCCCACACATTAATTATCTTACACTGGGCTCTTGGAGCTTCCATAGTTACCCAAATGGGAGTGTCAGGATTGAGCACATGGTGTCTACAAGGGCCGAATAATAAATTCTGGACCTTCCTGCAGTCATGAGGCAGTGAAAAGCGATCTCTTTTTGGTTGGCTGGGGTGAACTTGGTTATGTACTGGGGTGCATTATGGTTCTTTTCCCTATCTAGTTATGCAGAGCTGATCTTGATGCCCACAAACAAATGGGAAGATTAACGTTGGTAGAGAATTGCTTTTCTTTCTTTTTTTAAAAAATATTTTTTAAAATTTATATGACACAGAGAGAGATCACAAGTAAGCAGAGCAGCAGGCAGAGAATGAGGGGGAAGCAGGCTCCCCGCTGAGCAGAGAACCCAATGTGGGGCTTGATCCCAGGACCCTGAGATTGTGACCTGAGCTGAAGGCAGAGGCTTAACCCACTGAGCCAGTTAGGCACCCCAAGAAGATTGCTTTTCAAACCAGACCATGTACACACATCACATGGAGATTGGTGAATGTGTAGTTTTAATTTGGTAGTTCTGGGATGGGGCCCAAGGTTCTGCATTGCTAAGAAGTTCCCCGCTGATGCTGATGCCGCTGGTCTGTGGACCACTATTTGAGCAGCCAGACTATAGAGCAAGGATGGCCAAACATCTGTACATTGGAAACACATGGGGAACTTAAACAATTATTGACATGTGTCCCACCCACCCTCTCCAGAGACTGTGACAACTGGGGCTGGTGTTGTAGCCTAGATTTTGGAACTTTGAAGACACCAGGTGATGGTAATGTCCATGTCCGTTGGGACCCACCGTGGAGAAGCGAAGCAGCTGACACCTCAGGGACTCAGCAGCAGCTTGAGTAGCAAGGGAAGCAGGTGGAGGGAGAGTAACATCCTCGGATGGGCTGATTTGTGGAGTCAGCTTGTCCTGGTTCCTGAAGTTGGCTGGCCATCCAAATCACCCAGGAACTTGTTGGGAATTTGGAACATAGAGCATCATCTCAGATTTACTGAGTTGGAGTCCGAAGTGGGGTCCTCGAAAGGTGTATTTGTAACGGACTCTTCAGGTGCTTGGGAACGGCCAGCTCTGCATGGGTCTGTGCCTGTCTAGCACTGACCAGTCTCTCCCAGTGGCCTGTCATGGGGGGCATTTATTACCTCCTTAAGGGCACCTGCTGCTACACATTAGATATGTACAATTTGAATTAGAGTCTGCTCTGCTTCCATACGTCTTAGAAAAATTCCACGTGCCATCATTCCTGCCCTGTAATCGCTGTTAGTGGCTGCCACAGGGTCTAAGACTGACGGGATTCATGATTCCAGAACCCTGGGACATACCTAATCATTGTTTCCCCTTGTGAACCATTAACATCGCCTTGGTCTGACCTTTATAGAAGAGGGCACTGTGGTCCTGCCAGACACAGCTGTGCCTGGAGGAGGGCTCTGAGCTCCCACCCGAAGGCCTGGCCCTCATGAACTTGTGTGCCCTGGAGAGGCAGGTTTCCCCTCTTTGAGTTGACCTTTTCTGGCTGTGTGATCTAAAGCCCCCAATCATTTTTTGTAGCTAGAAATTTCTCTATCCTTTCTGTTCTTTCTACTTTTTTGTCCTTGTCAGAGGGAGTCAGTATTTAGAATAAATACTCCCAGACTGTTGAGTAGAATTGAGAAATCTTAGGGCAGACAAGGCTCTGTGGGTATCCCCATCTCTCCTGTGCCTTGTTCCAAGCAAATGGGGCTCATTAATGTTCCCAGTTGCACCACCTTGAGACTTTCTAGTCATGTGAAATTGGCCCATGTCATTCGCCCTTACCTCTGAGAATCAACTTCTGAATCTGTCTTCCAATTCAGATCCTTCCCATCCTTCAATATTATGCCAGTTCCTCTTCCTCAATGAAACTTGTCAGTGTGAAGGATGGGTAGGATCTGGTATTGGAAATGTAAGACAGTTCATTGAATAACTAGCCAAGATGTGTGGGTTTTTTTCCTGCTAGGCATGGAGCACTGACAAGGTGGGAAATGATATGGCAGAGCTCTGCATGAGGAATACTGAGGACAGACAAGAAATGGGAACCATTTATGAGGCAATTGCAAAAACCCGAGTGAGAGACAGCCTCTCTAAGGGTAGTATGGATGGAGAAAAGGGAATATAAATGAATAAAATAATACTTCATAAATATATAAGCCATTGTCTAGATATATTGTGGTTGACTCCCCACTTCTTAGGAGATAATGTACATGAGAGTGCTTTCACCAACTCGGAAGTGCTACATACGAGAAGGATATTGCTATTACAAGTTCATTCCTCATCAATTTATCTAAATCTTAGAAAAGCTAGTAAATTAAATGATTTATCCAAAAAAGGTAGATAAAAACTAAAGCCATCATAGCTATGACATGATGACATGATATTTCATCAGAAGAAAGTTATCCAAATAATCTATTTACTTTAATGGCAATACAGATTTTAAGTCTGCAACTTCTGCTTTGAAATGGCATAAAAATGGAAATTTCTCAAGTGAGTCATTCAATAGGACAGGCTGTTCCTTTTGGCTGTTCTATTCAAGCTCCTCTCCAGTCTCAAAAGTTTAAAAATACATGTCTGTCCCCGTGGAGTCATCTTGTGTGGCTCGGTGTACCAATTTATGGTTTAGATCCAGGAAACAACTTGACTCACCTATGTCTCCATTGGGTTTTTAATAAAACATTTATGAATGTAAACTTCTTTCAAATAGATGTCCATGTGTTATTTCCAAAGGGAAAATGGGAGATGAGTAGAACAGGCCACCATTAAAATCTAATGGGTTTCTCTCAGAAACCTGAAGTATTATAAATGTTTTAAGGGAAGAGAATCATGTCTTAATTCTCTTAGAATCCTTTAAAGATTCCAGGCTAATATCTAGCCCAGAGTAGGAGATATATAGCTATCTATCTATCTATTTATAGATATCTATCTATCTATCTATCTATTTATAGATATATATATTTAAATTAGAGGTCATAGCTATAATTTAAAAGTATTTGTCTGCTTGCTAGTAAATGTATCAAAACCAGTTTGAGGAACACATTCTTATCTAAAATATGTATGAAATGCCTATCATGGGGTTAGGGCTTAGTTGTGGTATTGGATTGAAATGAACAGAAATCTAACTCAAGATGGCTGAAACTTTTTTTGAATTTAGGATGGGGATATTTTGGGAAAAAATTGTTGGTTTTTCATCTTTCTGTTCTGCTTGCTTTTGTGTTGGGTTTATTCTCCTACTGGCTGTCTCCTTGTTATGGAAAAAAAATGGCACCAGGAGCTCCAGGCCTGCCTTCTATAGGTTTTACTAACTTGGGAAAAAAAGTTTTTTTTTCTTCCAGTTGTTCCAGCAACAGTCTCAGACTGACTTGAATTCATAGTCATTCTCACCAGGGGATATGACAGTGATCCCTGGATCTGAGGGACAGGGCCAGTTGGGCTGAGTCCAGAGATAGAGTTCCCAGAGACAATCAAAGGACTGTTAATAAAAAGTAGAATCTATCCTGGACAAGCAAAAAAGTAGTAGATATCCATTTCAAGAATATTGACATATTTATTTGAAAAAAAAAAAAAACCCAAACCTCAGCATTTAAGGAACTTATAGTCTGGAACAGTACTTACATAATTTATAGACTATACCATGAAATTCACCCATTTTTATTTCATTCATATTCCTGAATAGAATTCAGACATGCAAATCTACTTTCATGGACTATTCAAATTCAAGACATTTAGTATAAAACATTGCATCAGGGACTCCTCAATAAATGTTTGATCAAGTTTAAACACAACTTCTCCAAGAGTTAAAATATCTTTGCTTAAACTTAACTTCATCCTGCCCTCAATTAAATGATCGAACTTTGTCTTAAATTAAAAATCAGTAGTGCCTTCCTAAAAACCTTATGCAAATACATATACATTCCTAAGGCATATTTTCCATGGCAATCATTCCTTAGAGCATGATCCTTGCGGGTTGTATGGGTAAGTTTATGTGCCTATCACGACTAACTGAGCCTTTGAAGTCCAGGGATGCTCCTATTCTTTGATGCTGAAACAGCACCGTGGAATGAAAATAAGAGATCTACACCTCCCAAGGAAGGGGCCACCACCATTGATATACAGATGTGATTTCCTGTGCTTAGCCTTGCTCCTTACTCAGTGCCTTAAGTTGGCATATCCTGCTAAGCTACCTTAAAGCTTCTTTGGAATAATGGCAGGTAGAGGTCATAACGACTGTGAGTTGAGCTGACCAGTCCTCCTTTCTGAGGCAGCTTAGAACTTGGCTGGCATCTCTTCCTGCCCTAAGGTGCAACCAGGCCATGAGTTGATGATCAAATTAGGAGCAGAGCCAGAGATAGGAGTAGGTTCCTGGGTAAGTGATTTCTTGAATGAGTGCTCTTAGGTACATTCTGAAATGAACAAGGGAAGTAGAAGTCTGCAGAAAACTTAGACAAGAATATGAGGACCTAGCTTCAGTGTGATGGCACAGGGGGCGGTGGAGTATGGAGAGCACCGCAGAGTTGTCCCAGGGGAAAAAGAGGGGTCTGCCTTTAATATGACATAGTATTCACTCACTGGCTACAGGATTCTGCCCAGCCCACCCCCACTTTGCAGGGGAGTGAGCCTCGAGTAACTTCCAAGGCATTGCTGGGGAAAGTGGTTCCTGTGGGTGAGGATAATTCTAATAGGAGGGTGGCAGCTGTGTTTGCTGGAAGAGGGATGAGAGCACCAGCCTGTAGAGAGGATCTGGAGAAGGCTCCACTGCTTTCGCTGTCCTGGTGATAAATCATACATGTGTGGATGCCAAGGTCAGTCTGGTAGACAGTTTATTTGGTTGCAGAGTCACTTTGACAGCAGGAACAGATTTTGTACACACACACACACACACACACACACACACACACACACACATTTGTGTCTACGCTCCCATTGTAGGAGATTGTAGGGCTCACTGTGGTACCTGATCGGCAGTATTGCATGTAAGTTACTATTTTACCAGGAACAGTGGGATCATTGCCATACTGCGACAAAAGGACTCTCCCTCCTGGTATGCCACTATGACATCCCCAAAATTTTCATCATTGCTCTGTTTTCCAGAGAAACATTAGGCTGAGATTTGTTTTGTTTTCTTAGTTTGCTGAGGTCAATATGACTATCAGAGACAATAGAGGTTATAATCCACCCTTAGGTCTCATTGCTTTAGTGTGTGATTGGCATTTCTGAGCAGACCATGCAAGGAAGAAGGATAGCTTCCAGTTCTCGTCTAAGACTAGCTCCCGTTAATTAACTGGAGGGCATCACGGTACAGAAGGGCAATTCCTAAGGAGAACTGATGAAAACACATTTCATTTACAGGGAAAGATTAAACTGGGCCATAATGGAAACATAGCCAGGAAATAGAAATGTGACTCTTTCTGACAAAGAATTCAAAACTGGCCCATGCTAGACTTAAGGCCTGGGATATATCCTTCTTTCTGGCTTTTTCTTTCTGTGTCAGTGGGGACTTCCAGAGACTTTCTCCAGCTGATTAAGCATTTTTTTTTTTTTTTAAACCATGTTCAACATCAGGTGACAATGCCTGCAATAGAACACTATGGGCAGGAGTTTTAGGGAGTGAAGACCAGCCTCTGCTGGTTTGGGGCTAGAGGGGCAGGTTGTGTATTGCTTACAAGATGAAGTTGCTCTCCTTTGTGATGACTTTGGAGGCAGGGAAGGATGTTCCGGTCTTTCTGAGTTAGAAGGAATCTTGAATGACCTAATAAAGGCTATTGCTTTGTATTCACAAATAGTTGTGCCCAAGAATGCTACCCTGGGTTTCCTATATTAAGTGGCAAAAACTAAAGCATGGTCATCTTGTTTATGTGCAAAAGATGAAGGTTAAGTAGATGAAATTTACTTCTATAAAGGCAAAGTGCTTCTCCCATGCTGTACCTACAACCCAGCTGCCTCTTGATCAGGTTGTTTATGGAGTAGAAGAGGCAACCCAGTGATGGACTGCCCATGTGTGCTCACATCTCTTAGGTAAAAGACTTCATTTCTCTCTTTGCATAAGTGCTAGGCAGAGCAAATGGGATGTGGAGATACAGAAGCCAATGTCCCAGTGAAAAGATGGCCTTGGGAAGAGCAGAGACGGTGGGAACAAGGCAGGCTAAAGAGATGGCCTTGCATCATGCTTGCCTAGTAGTGAGGTAGAGCCTTGTTTGACATTCCTACTCCCACCTTAAGCCAAGAGAAAGTGACTTGTCTGAGATCCCACAACTAGTTAGTGGAGGCAGATCCAGGACCTCACTACTCATATCCCACCTCCTGGGGCTTTCCACTAGACCTGACTCATGGCTATTACCAAAGAAAAACCAGAGTTGCACAGTTGTGAACGTGGTAAAAGTAGATTTGACTCAGGATCTACGTGATAGGATAAATGTGACTTCCATATAGAACCAAGCTCAATTCTGCATACTGCATGGGCAAGGGGTGACTGAGAGCCAAGGAATGGTGTGTTTTGGGGCGGGGGGTGTCACTGGATGAAAGATTGCTAAGAGGAAACATCAGGAATGGGGCGGGGTTCTGATGAAACTGACCTGGTGGGATTCTTGCTGAAGGCAGGGTAGAGGGATCAAGCATCACCTAGGACCTGTGATCAGATATTAATGATGGGGAATTCTGGCTACGTCAAACTCCCAGTATTTTTGTTAAAACTGGACTCCCCAAGGACAGAGATGGAGGCCCATGTTGGGGCCTTGAGAAGCAAAGGGCTCAAAGGAGCCTAACAGTTTAGTCAAGAAGATAATCTTTGTCACTACGTAACACATCTCTCCAAAGCCCCTTACATCGTTTGCAGATTCTCTTCTAGAAGTGGAGATCCTACCATCACTCTTACCTATCTGAAAGGGATTTTAGGACAGATGAGAGGTATACAAATGGTTTGGAAACTTTCAGCCATTATTTAAATATAAGGACACCTAAGGATCAATCCCTCAGTACCACACTGCCTCCCAGACTCCTGAAAAATACTCTCTCTGCCAGGTTTTTCATCACTGTCTGGGCTGCTCTTTGAGACAAGGTAGAACCAGCTCTTTCTGATGGTTTGGAATGGAGGTATTTGGAAATAGTCTTTGTCCTGCTGAGAAAAGGTGTCTCTCTTCAGAAAGCCAGGTGTATTTTTAATGATGCATCAAAGACTACTTTTGGAGCACATGAAGGCTTTTGTATTCTAAGGGGTGTGCTTTTGTATTCTAAGGGGAAAGAGCGAGAAACATGATTTCAGCCCTCAGTTCTCAATTCTTATGCCAGTGAGTAAGATATTACAAGGATTCCTGGAAACATTGCAGTGGACCAGCATTTCTCTATGGTTTTCCCTGGCAGGAATGCAAGGAAGGAACAGCCCTGGACAACCTTTGCCTGATGAGGAACAGGATCCACTCCCTAGGTTATGACTTCCATTTCCTTCTTGAGCTGTGAGTTAGCCAAAGACTGAAGAGCTCCAGCCTGATAAATCAATAACTCTTCAGGAAATGACAGTTAGCTTTGAGTACCATATTAGACAGGATGGAACAGAGGAAAGAACAGTGGAGAGAAGAGAAAGACTTCTCACCTCACTCAGTGGGTTTCCCTATGGGGAGACAGCTGTGTGTGGCTCCGACTTGGCACTACCCACAGAATTTTCAAAGGGAGCTTTTCTTATCTGTTTCTTGGGCTGGCTTTCAGGCTCTGTATGCCCCTGTCCTTATTTTTCTATCTCTTCCTCTACAAAATTATCTTGTATAACATATCCTGCTAAGCTACCTTAAAGCTTCTTTGGAATAATGGCAGGTAGAGGTCATAACGACTGTGAGTTGAGCTGACCAGTCCTCCTTCCTGAGGCAGCTTAGAACTTGGCTGGCATCTCTTCCTGCCCTAAGGTGCAACCAGGCCATGAGTTGATGATCAAATTAGGAGGATGATACTAATAGAGAGCCTGTGAGTACTACTCTCAAGGGCTTAAAAAAAAAAAAAAAAAAAAAAAAAAAAAAAGAATGGGCAAGGGCAGAAACACAAGACCAGTATAGAGACAAGACTTGGAGAATGTTAGTGTTGGAAGGAACCTGACAACATGAGGGTCTTAACCATTTATTTCCCAGATGAGTTACCTGAGACCCAGAGAGAAGTGTGTCACCTAAATTCATAAAACTGGTACTGGCCGCTCTGGTCCCTCATCCCGATTTGTGTATATGGCAGGACATGGTCCTCCCTTTACCCCTTCCTATTTTCAGCCAAGATGGACAGGATGTCACTTAATCATAATATCAAAGTTTGCAACCAGAGGTGATTTATATTAGCAAAAGACTTATTTCTTTATAGATATTACCTCAATAGATGTGACTGTCCTAAACCAAGCTATGCTTGCCAGGGCCAGTCCTTGGAGGAGCAGTGTGAGACATACCTGCGATTTGTTAAGAGTCAAGAAGAATTGTATAAAAGTGGGGCTTACAAGCCTCAGTACGTGGGAAATCTCAGTAGGACCCTTGGGTGGGGACTAGTAAGGAAAGGAAGATGAAGGGGAAAAACTGAACGGTCTTCAGGGGACTCATGTGGGCAGATTCTCAGCCTGACCAGAAAGATGCCCAACGGAGCAAGAAAAGGAATGTTTCTTTTGCCTTCTATGCTCTGACTTGTGTTTTTCATTGGTTGTGAGTAACCCTGGAATGTTCTGAGGATGAACAAAAGCTGTAAATCTTTTTGACCATGGCAGGGCATAGCGATCAAGATCCTTTTAGGATCTTCCTCCTTCCTCAGAGGCTCTGCTGTGTGTGCTCCTAGCATGCGCTGGCTTGGACTTTGATGCCTTGTCCAGTCTGTCAATGCCAATTGTCTCTAGGTCTATCCTCCCTGGTGTAGTAAACCCCATTAGCTGCAGGTCATCTGCACATTTAATGAGTATACATTCTATTACAGTCTATGAAAACAAAACCCATTATCTGAGAAGACTTTATAGAGAAGACGAGACTTCTGGGGGCCTAAGTGGAATTGGCATAACTGATAGAAAGAAAATATTATTTTTAGCATTAGTAATTACCACCAACCACCATTCAAAAGCGTCTCTCTGTAATTAATACATTTGGAGACAGATTCCTCTGTTTCAGCGATTTCTCAGTAGAAATGTCAACTTTGTCATTTTCTTCCTGATGTGTAGCGTCTCTAATTACAAAGTATTTGGAAGCTGAAAATTACAGATGCTCTTTTGCAGTGCAACTTTAAGGATGATTTTGTTGAGATTCCCATGTCACTTACCCTCTGTGACTGAGCTTTTGTTGTATAAGCTTGACCACGTTTCCAGGTGGTGTGGAATCAGGAACCAGAGGAAGTTGAGCAGATGGTGCTGACCCGAGGTCTTTATCATGCAGCAGTAGAACTTGATACAGCTGCTGCTGCACTGGTCCAGAGAGGACACTCCTGGAGAATTTAAGATGTTGCTAGCAACATTCTTTATTTGCGTTTTTCATATTTAAAAGCATGAAGAGCTACTTTGGGGTTGAATGATCAAAGATGTAACTGACCAGGACTTAAGTAGACCAACTACTACTAACTCACTCCAAATCCTGCCAGCTAGCTTGCTTGGAATGTACGGAATGCATGAATTAATGACAGAAATCACACAGAAGCTAGAATGTACCCAATCTCATGTTTTTATTTACATAGGAGATTTCATGATTTATTTTTGCTCAGTAGGAGAATGTAAACATAAATGATAAGAGCTATATTAAGTATACTAATGTAACCTATTCTCAACCTGACCTATTGATAGGTTGTCCTTGAAAGGAAATCCCCAGTGGTGATCTGCCTCTAGTAGAAGTGATCTCATCCAACCTGTCCCTGCCTGGTGCCCTTTGTAGCAAGCAGGTGGTTTCAGGGGATGATGTGCTCAAGAAACTCCATAGAGCTCTTGAGGAATCTGGAGCAAACAGGATGGTGCCCTTGCCTAGAAACACCTGGACAGATATCCTTAGAAAGTCAATGAGGGATATGCCAACTCCTTATGGGTTACTTTTAATCCTGCCTGAACCACAGAGAGGATTAATGTCTTCAGAAATGGAAATGGTTTCATTTGATGTGTTTCTGAAACTTTGCCTTGTTAGCATTCTGGGTGAACCTTTTAGAGAGAAAGCTCTTAGTGGGAAAACAGAAAAGCTGTTATTATGCTACCTTTAAACCTTTCTTCCTTCTCTGTTTCAATTTAGAGATTTAAAATGCCCTCTTGTTTTCACCCCTTGGTTTGTTTCACTTTTATTCTTGCTAAAAGGAATAGCTTTTAGAAAGTCAGAAATAAATCAATGGGTAATTTCTTAAGCATCTGACAGTTTCCTTAATGTAGATAAGAAATGGATTGTTTTTAAAAAGATTTCGAGTGTGATTTTGCTTTTGGGTTTGCATTAAACATATAGGGTGTCTCTGATCTCAACAATAGAAAATGGAAGAGACTAGAATGAAAATAGAAGAGAATTCATTTGATTTTAGACCTGGAGAGGTGTTAGAAATAATTTAATCAAATGCTGATTTTTATAGATGAACAATGTGAGACTCAGAAAGACAAAGTACTTTTTTCCAAGGTCATACCACTGGATGGTCATGGTGCTGGATCCACCTGATCAACCCATGTACCCATTGGTTCCTGAGCATTGGTCATAAATATTCATGGTTGTTTAAGGTCCTATCCCCAAATTCCCTCTCCTGCCCTCCTTGCCATCACTTTAGTTTCCTTTACCTATTTCTGGCCTTCTCACTTCCGTTCTCATCTCTATCTGGTTCTATGGTGTCCTCACCCCCGTCCTACTTCTGGCCTCTGATGTTTGGGATATTCTCTCTGGTTTTGGGAATTCGATACTTGCCCTGTGATTCTCAGTGCTTGTGTTGCCTTGTGTGAGATGCTCTGTTCCAATTCCAGCCCTGCAAAACCTAAGCCTAATCTAGGCCACCCAGCAACCATCCTGGCTGTATTAGTCAACTAGTCCTGAGTTCCTTCCATTACCCCGATTTGATTTGGTTGGAGCACACTTAATTGGTAGCTGCTGAGACTTTTCAGCCTACAAAAGACATTTTCCTCTCTCTCCTCTCATGTTCTGGCATCCTTTATGACCTGCCATTTCTTTGAAAGTTTGATGAAAAGGGGTTGTGAACAGGGCAGTCCCAAGAGAAAACTCACCGTAAGAGCTGCTAATGTGTTCATGTGTTAAAATTCTCCTGAAAATGTGTGATTTTAAAGGCCTTCTGAAAATGCCTTCATCCCAAAGAGCAAAGCTGGTGATGAAAATTTCAAGCAGTATGGAAAGATAGTGAAGTCAATGTGTCTGTTCAATCTGAGCCATCTGAGAGCCCCTCAAATCACAACACTTAACACAACTCTTCTCTTACACTTGGGAGCAATGCTTAGTTAAAGAGCTCTGAACTTGGAGTAAGAAAATCTGGGTTTGAGTCTTGCTTCTACTTCTTGCTTCTTGCATGGCTTTGTGGGGTTTTAGCTCCTCAGGGTATTCATTTTCACATTTTTGAAATGGAGGTAAACATACTTGCTCTTTGTCTTCCTGAAGGGTGGTCAAAAAGAAAAAAATAAATTTAATCCCTCATCACTTGACTCCCAAGAGAATGAGTTCTTGTTTCTTATCCTTCCTGGTTAATCTCAGTTCTTCCTCCTATGTCTGTTTTTTTAATTACTTCTTACATAGGATATACTCCAATAATTAATGCTTGAGAATAAAGATCCCCTCTTTAGGAAATTATTTCTGGCAGGTGACCATTCATTCATATTTCCAGCCTTAACTTCTTTTCTAAGCTTTGTACTTTGTCCTTATGCATTTGAGTGTATTATAAGCAGATCTAATCCAACTTGCCCATGGCCACACTTGTGTTCTCTTCCACCACCAGATGGATGATCCCAACAGACAGACAGATAATAGGAATTGGCTCACGTGGTTATAAAGTTGTTCTACTACAACCTAGAGAATCAGAAAGTGAGTGGGTAATTCAGTTTAAGTCTGAAAGCCTGAAAACCAGGAATGTTGAGGTGTAAGCCAGGAGAAGGTAGATGTCCCAGGTCAGGGAGAGAGAACAAACTCATCCTTCTTCTACCTTTTTATTATACTCAGTTTCTCAATGGATGGTATGATGTCTATACACATTGGTGAGGGTAATCTTCCTTACTCAGTCTACAGATTCAAATGTTAATCTCTTCTGGAAGCACCTTTACAGATATACTCAGGAATAATATTTTACCAGCAGTCTGTGTATCCCTTAGCCCAGTCAACTTGACACATAAGATTAATCATCACATAGCCCTTAATAATACTGCCTTGTAAGATTATGTCTCCTTTTTTTTTTCTTAAAGATTTTATTTATTTATTTGACAGAGATTGAGAGAGAGAGAGAGAACAAGCAAGGGGAGCGACAGGTAGAGGGAGAGGAGAAGCAGACTCCCCACCCAAGCAGGGAGTCTGATGCAGGGCTCTATCCCAGGATTCTGGGATCATGATCTGAGCCAAAGGCAGCTACTTACGGACTGAGCCACCCAGGTGCCCCGTATGACTCTTTCTAATGCTGAATTATAAGATGCTTGAGAGCAAAGACTTTTCTTTTCATCCTTTCCCCCTAGAACATGACATATAGTAGGGCTCAGGAAATGTTTCCTGCCTGATGAGATAATTCATACCATGGAGTTTTGTAAAACAGAATCTCTACACTCTAATTAGAGATCAAAAACATTCAGAGATGTCTCATGAATGCATGCAAATGGGATATCTTAGACTTTTCCTATGAGGACAAAATAAATGACACAATTAAGGTTATTATTCATGCAGCAAACATTTATAGGAACACTTGCTCTGTGTCAGGGTCTCTAGTCCTAGCAGTATAAGGACAAGATGAATGAATAACCTGTCCTTTTTTTCCCCACTCACTGAACTCCAAGATTGTAGTCAATTGAAGGACCCACATTTTCAGGTTGTAAACAAAGATTAAGGACAATATACTGGGATATATAAAAATCCAAGTTCCTTAAAATGTTCTCTACCCCTCCCCTCTGAATAGTCTAAGGCCAGCAAGGTCATATAAAATGTGTTACAAAATTCATGAGCTCATGCACTGTATAATGATTTATTGTTAAGAAGTTAGAGTAATGATTCATTGTTCAATCAATGTATAAAGATTCATCATTGTGTTCAGACACCATCTCTTCATGTTTGGGCTCATAGACTATTTCTTTATGTTCTTTGCTGCCAAATGAACCATTTCTGGCAAATTTCATAACTCACTGAGAGAAAGAGATGGCAATAATCCCATAGGTCTCTAGGACCTGTTTCTATTGAAACATGTGCACCTTCTGAACTCTACAGCTTCCTAATGCTACTTATTTACTAGTAGTTATATCATTGCTCATGATACTGCATTTTGCATGATGTTGCTTCTGAATATTGGCTTCCAATGACTCTCTTTGAGATTGTCACTGTGTTTTGTTAATGATGACCACAAATGCAAGTTCTACCTAGTGTGTATAGGAAAGGGTGAAAAGTAATTCATTTCCTAGTCAAGTTAATCTCACTTTTAAGAATGATAGCACAAAGAGAACAACACAATTTGCAACTTGGTCTTCTCTTGAACTTACTCATTGTAATCACTACATTCCTAGAATGTGATCTCTTTCAGTGTTAACTATGTCCCAGTTGTCCACATACTTTTCCCAGTGGGAAGGATAGGTGAGGGACAATTGGTAGACTGAAAGGAATGGCCCCATTTGTGCAAGAAATGCCTATTCCTTGTCTGGCATGACTTCAGACTGACTCGAGATTCATTACTCCATCAATAGAACAAGAGAGGACATCACTTGGGACAGTCCAGTAAAATCTGTGGGGGAAGAGTTTCAAAAGCCCTTTCCAGGAGTCTGACTGTCCTGTGGTGTGGGAGCACACAGCAGAAGGGGTAGATGATCCTGGGCACCAGAAATATACACTGCTCACAGGAAAGGATTCCCGCCACCATCCCTACCGTCCTTGGGTGCTGTAGACTGAAAGTGGCTCCACTGGTGGAATAGGAATAGCCAGCACAAAACAGACCCATGCCTTAAGCTCAAACCTGAGAGTTGGGAGTGGACCACAGGATACCTCTAGTGCCCTGAATTTGTCCTTTATTTTATGTCATTGAGTCATCCCAAATTAATTTGTCAACACCATTCTAGTGGCCCAGTTTTATAGTATCCTGTGAAGGAAATATCATGCCAACCAATAGGAATGATTTGCTTTCCAGTCCTTCTTCCTAAAACTGGGACCCGAGCCTAGACTGTGGAATGGCCCTATAGGTGTGAAGGCATCTGGTAAATCTCAATGACGACTGTCGAGGGAGATGACTAAGGCCCAAGTGGATTCTGGTTTGGGCACAGGGCTCTCTCCTTGGGCTGACATTGTTGGCTCACACAAATTCCAGGCATCAGACTAGTGCTTGGACATTTTTGAAGAAGAGACTCCAAAGCATAGGACCTCTGGTTTCTAATGTTGGGTCCCAAAGTTCTCAGCCCTGACTACACATTACCATCACCTGGAAAGGCTATGAAAACTAACCTGGGAACCATCCCTAGAGATTCTGATTTCATTGATCTAGAATCAGTAAGGTCTGGGCATAGAATATTTTTAAAGCTGTCTAGGTAATTCTAACGTGTTTCCAGGTTTGAAAGTGAGCAACAAAGACAAGATCTCAGATGTGATATTATCTTAGAAGGAAAGTGTCTCTTTTGGGGGTGGGGGTGGGGGCGGGCAAGACTGCCATGAAGGTACACAGGGAACTCTGCCTTCTGGGTAAGAATTTCTCCATACCTAAGAAAATCCCTTATAACTGTTTGCCAGGAAGAGAATGCTGGCCCAGTTCAGTTATGTTTAATGTATGATTGTTACGAATCTCCTTTGAAGCAGACATTTTTGTCAGCTGCTGACAATGAGGGGATAACAAAAGCAGATTCCCTTACCCAAGTACTTAGTATTCAAGTGGAAGACGCAGGCACATAAACAGACCATTTTATTTTTATTTTTTTAAGGATTTATTTATTTATTTGAGAGAGAGAATGTGAGAGCGAGAAGAGAGGCAGAGGCAAAGGGAAAGGGAGAGAGAGCGGCAGCCCACTCTCCACTGAACATGGAGCCCGTCACGGGACTTGACCCTGAGATCATGACCTGAGCTGAAATCAAGAGTTGGACCCTTGGCAAACTAAGCCACCTAGGCACCCCTTAAGCAGGTCATTTTAATGTGCTGTGGGAGGTGCTGTAAGAGAGGTAAAGATGGAGCAATAGGAACACTTACCTAAGTTTGAGGGTTGGCCCAGATGAAGAAGTGTTTCTATCAGTGGCAGGTACTTAGCGATGCATGGTGCCTGTCTAGTGTGGTGAATGGTCTGTAGAAACTGGAGAATACATTCTGAGGAAAACGTAGAGAGAGATGAGGCTGGAGAGCGTTGTGGGTGAAGGTTGTGGAGGGCAGTGATTGTCATGCCAAGAACTTAGATTCTTAGCCAATATAGCATCCTTAGCCAATAGGAAATTATTGAACAGTTTTATTGATGAGAGTGGCGTGATTGGATTTGCATTTCAGATGGATGGGATAGGAGCTACGTAAGGAAGTGGTTTGAGGGGGACAGCATGGAAGTTGAAAGGCCAGTTAGAAGACCCCTAAAGAGCCTGTGTGAGAAATGATGAGGAATGGAACCAGAGCTCCAATAGTGGGGTTAGATAGTCTGGAGGAGTTTGAGAAATTTCTTAGAAGCAAACCTTTCAGGGCTCCGTGTATGGCTGGTTGGGTGTTGAGGGATAAGAGAGGGAAGCATCTAGAAGGACTGATGTTTAGCATGGACAAGAGGGTTTGTGGTGCTGCAGGCAGACAGCAGGGGGAACATCTTCTAGACGGGCTTTCGATTTGCAGTATTTGAGGTGCTCATAGGACTATTGGTTGATTTTTAAATCAACCTTCAGATGCAGGCTGTGGCATGTGGGGAAGGGATGGTGATTGAACACAGGGATGTTCAATCCTGTGACTTCTGTGGATCTCTCAAATTCAGCTATTGTGTAAGGAAATTAAGAGTGAGAAATCTTGAAAGATGTTGTTAGTAGATGACATAGCCAATAAATAGTATCCAAAATATATAAAGAACTTATAGAACTCAATACCAAAAAACAACACTGTTAAAAATGGACAGAGGAGAGTAAGCAGGAAGATGGTGGTGGAGTAGGAGGACCCTAGGCTCATCTTGTCCCATGAACACAATTAGATAGCCATCAAATAATCCTAAATACCTCAGAAATCAATCTGAAGACTAACAGACCAAACTCCACAACTAAAGGGAGAGGAGAAGCCGCATCAAAGAAGGTACCTGACACATGAAAAAGAAAAGGAAGAAGACATGAACAGCTCTTTCTCCAAAGAAGACATATAGATGGCTGGCAGACTCATGAAGAGATGCTCATCATTTATCATCAGGGAAATGCAAATCAAAGCCACAAAGAGATATCAATTTCACACCTGTCAGAATGGCTAAAATCAACAACATGAGAAACACAGGTATTGGTGAAGGGTATGGCACAAAAGGAACAATCACACTGTTGGTGGCAATGCAATCAGTATGGAGCTTTCTCAAGATATTAAAAATAGAACCACCCTAAGATCCCATAATTGCACTACTGGATATTTACCCGAAGAATACAAAGCCACTGGGTGTTATATACAACTAATGAATTGTTGAACACTACAACAAAAACTTATGATGTACTATATGTACTAACAACACAATGAAAAATAAAAAAAGAAAAACACAAACAAATATTTACAGCAGCTAAATTATGGAAGCAGCCCAAGTGTTCATCAATGCATGAATGGATAAAGAAGATATCTTTCTCTCTCTCTCTCTCTCTCTCACACACACACATAGAGCGAGAGAGAGTGTGCATGTGGAATATTATGCAGCCACAAAAAATAATGAGATCTTGCCATTTGCAACAACATGGATGGAGCTAGGGAGTATAACGCTAAGCAAAGTAAGCCAGTCAGAGAAAAACAATAACCTATAATTTCACTCATATATAGAATTTAAGAACCAAAGTAAATGAACAAAGTGTTGAGAAACAAACCAGGAAACAGACTATTAACCATAGAGAACAAACTGATGGTGACCAGAGGGGAGGTAGGTAGGGATGGGTGACCAAAAAAGAGTGAGAAATCCATTTCCTAACATTTCCCCATTAAATTCCTCAGCATGAGAGAAAAAAAAAAAAACAGCTCATTTTTTTTTTTTTTTTTTTTGTAAGCTCTCATGCTATTGTGGCTAATCTAAGACTAAGATTTTTCTTTTACTTCTAACCACGTGTGTGCATTTTTTTTTTCAAATGCTATTTAAGAGGGAAACATGGCACTAAAGCCAATTTGGTACCTTAGAACTCTTTACTACTTTTATTAGCAAATGGGAAATTCTACCTTTTGCCCAAGGCAATTACGTTAAGTTCCTGAAAGCATAATAATTTTGCATGTTACGTTGAGGATGGAATTCCTGATGAAAATGCTAAGTACCCATCCTGTGCCCGGTTGAAATGTTACATATTTGGTCTCAGCAGATCCCATATAACTCAGTGCAGAAGAGCAATGAATTAGTTTGGGCGCCAGCAACACAACAGAAAAATAATCTTTTTTTTTTTTTTTCCCCAACCAGAAAAATAATCTTTAATGTAAAAACAGATAAGTATGAAATAGAAGGCTTTACTAAAATCACATGTACACAAAATATTTTTACCTTTAAGTAAAACTAGAGAAGGAGTATTTGTTATTGTGGAAGTAGAGATGGAGAACATAGTCTGTTAGAGTGAAAAAAGATACACGGCAAATTGGAACACAAAGAAACCAAAGTAAGAATGTTACCCAGCAGTCCTGGTCTTGGTCACTCACCGCCATTTGAGCCCCTGTACATTGTTGCTTGTTTTATTTTACATTCGATTGTTTATAGTTTTTATTCTTTTTAAAAGATTTTATTTATTTATTACATGCTCGCAAGAGAGAGAGAGAGAGAGAGAGAGAATATGATCAAGCAGGGGCAGGATGAGATGGAGAAGCAGATTTCCTGCAGAGCAAGGAGATTGATGTGGGGCTCAATCCCAGGACCCTGAGATCATGACCTGAACTGAAGGCAGACACTTAACTGACTGAACCATCCAGGTGCCCCTAATTTTTGTTAATTCAAGAGCATTTATTTTAGAAATATTAAATCCATCTTTGGTAGTTATAATTTATATACATATGTGTGTGTGTATACATATATATATATACACACACATTCATATATGTATAGTAAATATTCTTTTTCAGTTTTTTGTATTTTTATGATGTCATTAGCTAAAATTTAATTTGTTCCATATAGATAGTAAAATATGACATGCTGGTTTTTCTTTTACAACTTTTAGCGCTTTATCACACCAAGGAAGGTCCTGCCCACTCGAGTGCTGTAGAGTTTATTTTCCTGTAGTATCCCCTACGACCTGAATAGATCTTCCTTATCTGGTTAGATTTTTAAAAAATAAACTTGTTATGTTATGTGTCTGTAATACACATACAGAAAAATGAGCAAATCCTAAGCATGAGCTCTGCAAATTATCTCTGGTTAGCTTCTCTCAATAGTTTTAAAAATATATACTTAAATTTAACAAAGGTATGATATACAATCATGTAACTTAGATATTAAAGTATGCCTATCAGTGATTTTACTATATTTATAGGGTTGTGAAACCCTCACTACCATCAATTTTAGGACATTTTCATCATCCCAAAGAGAAACTTCCTGTCTCGTCACAGTCACTGCCCATTTCCCAGCAACCCCTCAGCCCCTGGCAACCATCCATCTATTTTCTGTCTCTGTAGAATTGCCTATTCACTCCGGTTAGCTTTTTCATCCATCTGGAATCTATTTTCATGTGTGGTGTAGAGTTCTTTTTTTTTTCTCAAATGGAAAACAACAACAACAACAACTGTCAGTTGTCCATAATAGTCTACTTGAGTAAACAAATAGATCAATTGCCCAGAGAATTAGAGAAATCCCGGAGCTGGATTCGTGGAATCTACTGCCTTCCAGTGCACAGTGGGGAAGGCTGCCTGGAGGAGGAGGAGGTGCGGCTTGAGTGTGGTCTGGGAAGATGGAAGAGCGAGGAGAGAAGAGGAGTGGCAGGGGAGAGACTCGGGAAGACCCAGCATGAGCTCAGAGCAGGTCTGGGAATCCAGTCTCTCTGAGGCAGCTCGTATGTGTCAGAAGTCTCACCACCTGAGAGAGCCTGGGTAGCTCTGTGTGTTAAGCCTCTGCCTTCGGCTCAGGTCATGATCTCAGGGTCCTGGGATTGAGCCCCGCATCTGGCTCTCTGCTCAGCAGGGAGCCTGCTTCCTCCTCTCTCTCTCTCTCTCTCTCTCTGCCTATTTGTGATCTCTGTCAAATAAATAAATTAAAATCTTAAAAAAAAAAAAAAGAAGTATCACCACCTGGAAGGCCCACAGCAATAGCTTACTAATGCATCCCCTGAAAATGGCTTGACTTAAGCGTGCCATTTACTGTAAGAAGTCACGGGGCTCTCATGGAGCCTAACTTCAGGGAAGAGCTGAGCTTCCCAGGAGAGGAGAGTTATCACTTCCCAAAATCAGTTAGCCACTCTCCCTAGCTTTTTGGAGTCACCCAGCCTCTTGTGTCTGCTGTGTACTGTTTCCCATCTCTCATTCTGTATACTGATTTCTTGCTGTTCTTGCTTCTTGACTCTACTGGTTGGTGTGTCATATGGGGTTACCATGGGACCACAGCTGCCCTGACTCCATGTGTCTTTACCCCAGGGCTAATTCAGTCTAATTCAGTCCCTGGGTTCCATAGCACATTCTCAAGAAAACTAAGCTTGAATCATGTTGTCTCTCATGACAACCCACTGTGACCGGGGCCAGGTCACATGGCACTGCAAGGTTCCTTTGCCCAGGCTGAGAATGGGCAGATTATACTAAAAGAAAACACGACAGGCAAATTGATTACCATTTTCCAAGCACACCAAGAAATTATTTATTAGCAACAATAAAATACATTAGGACATTTATTTTAATCTTTTTAGATCTTTTTAGAAGGTGGGATCCTTTTTTTTTTTTTTTAAGGTGGGATCCTTTTGAGAGGTAAAATAGATGCCCTTAATTTATCTGATTGCAAAGTTTGTTTTCTCATTTTCAGCATTCATGAAGTAGGAACACACCTGCAATTTTATGCACCAATTACTATGTCGTGTAATGCTCTACTAAAAAGAAGTTGTTTCCTGGGGGAAGAGCCCTGTTTCTGTGTGGGTGCTTAAGTTTGCAAAATATGAAGTTGGTTAGTAAAAATTTCATGTCTCGAAAGGCAAAATAACACAGTCAACTGAAGAAGAGGAGAGAGTCAGATGGGCCTAAATCTGCATCCTGAACTTAAAACCAGATGATTAAGGACTTCTCTAAGACTCTGTCTCTTCTCAGTAAAATGGACCTAGTCATTATCTCATAGATTCTTGGAAGAAGTAGATGCATTGATATATATAATATGCATAACCTGGTACCTGGCATGTGTTAGGAACTTAATAAAAACAAGGTCATTACTGTGTTTGAGAAACATTTTTTCAGCCCCTCCCCAAGAGAGATCTCTTCCAGAACCCACTGTATTTGTGGGGAGATGGAAAAGTATCCAATGCCTGCTATTTTTGCCTTGCAGGTTTAGGGCTGGTCTGGAGAGAAAATAAGTGAGCTATACAACCCACCTCTATCACGAGCATTTTTGCAACTCTATGAAATAGCAGGTCGGTGCGGGGGGCATCCATGGTGGAGGGCTGCACGCTGGATCACACAGTGAAATGGAGTGAGCATGGAGCCCCGAGGCTTGTGGCTGTCCCAGACAGAACCTGAAGACCTTTCCTCCTCTTGTTTGTCCAAGTGTAAATTCCACCCATCCTTCTAGGGTACTTGTAAATACCACCTCTAATAAACCTTCTCTGATTCTTCCTGGTTTCAAGAGTGTTCTTTCTCCTCTGATCCTTTATGTGTCCTCCATGCCCGTTATGCCCCCCCCCCCAAAATGGGTCCGTGATTAAAGGAGGGAGACTGATATAAAGTGAAGGTCAAGCAAAGCTTTATTTCGCGCTAAGCATCAAGAATCTAACCGTTCGGGGCCGCGCATCTTACAAGAGAGAGCGACCCTTCTCTGTTTCACAGACTAGCTTTTAAGGGCAAAGGCCATGTAGTCAGGCCTGGCCATGCACGGGTGGCCAATGAGATTGTAACACATGGAGAAAGCTGCACAGTGATTCTAGATCACACACAAGTGACCAATTGAATTACAAATTACCCTAGTAGACATTTGAACCAGCCTATCACCTTGGTCAGAACTGGCGCCCAAAATGTGCCCAAAGGGCAGGGCCCATACTCCTTGGTAACCAGGGAGATAGTATGCGTCCCTGACTGATCGGATGTCTCCACCTGGCCTGACCCACCCTTGTATCTGGGCTTTGTTACCTGGAGCTGGTTTCTGGGACTTGTTTTTAAGTAAGTCCCCTGGGGGAAGGGGAGCAGGGATAGTTTAAGGGTTAAATAACATTATTGTTTTAACCTTGATGGAAGCCTCTAGCTAAATAGGTCCTTACAATGCCCAGTGTGGCACCTTCATTCAACACACGTCTAGCCTCGACTGTGGGTCAGGCACTGCTGCCTGTTGAGGGAATGGTGAGGCAACGGCTAGACCAGCCAGCTTCTTGAGGAAGAGACCCCATGGCTGGCATTCTTATCCTCACCCCTGGGGACAGAAGGAGGCTGCTTTCTCTCTGCTGCTCCCACAGGTTCTCCCGCAAATCCTTGCTTCTGGCATGAAGGGTAAGAGGTGCTTTGAGAGTCACTTCAGTTTTCTTTTGCAGGCAATTGCACTGCAGCAACCCCAAAGGCTTAGGAGGCAGCCTTCTATATTATAATTAAAAAGACAAAGGTTTTGGAGTCTGTTGGAGTCTTGAGCACATCATAACTGGGAAAATTGCAGGATTCTGGTGGATCTCTCTAACTCAGCGTCCTCATCTGTAAAAGGAGATGATCGTCCCCACCGTTATAGATAATTATGAAACTAGAAATCGGAGTAGATCACGGAGACCCAGTATATACACTGGCCAAGTGTAGCTAGTACTTTTCATTTTATCTTATTTAGCCATATCATTTTATTTGGCCAAATATTTATTGAAAGCCAACTTCGTCCCATTCCATTCAGTGTTGCAGGCACTGACCAAAGAAGGTAAAGCCCCTGGTCACAGGGAGTTCTTATCCTCAGTGCTGGGAGACAGACAACCGACACATTGGTCGGGCGGGTGGTGGCAAACACAGTGAAGGAAGGAAACCCGCAGGAAGGAACCAGGAGAGAGGAAAGTGCTGGACTGGGTATTTTACAGTGAGCTATTGGGGAAGGCCTCTTTGGTGGGCTGGCATGGGAACGAACCCTGGGATGATGTGAGCGGGGCACCCAGGTGGCTGTAGTGGGTCACGAAGGCTTCAGGTAGAGGGAATCGTTGTATGCAAAGAGCCCGGGGAGAAGAAGGATTGGAGTTTGATGAATGGCAAGGAGAGTAGTGAGGCTGGGGTGGAGTGAGAGAGAAGGGAGCTGGCAGGTACCTACTGACATACCATCGAGGGCCTGTCGTAGAAAGACCCCGACGTAGTGAGGAGAGCCTTCCTCAAGAGGATTATTGCAAGGGAGGGAAGGGACTGTCCTTACAGGGAGGATGTTAGGATCACAGAGGAATAGACAAGATTCTGGAGAGTCGGGTGTGGGGAGGAAGGGCAGAAGGGCGGTGGATCTGACAGCGGACAAGAGAACGTTTCACCCTGCGGGCAGCCTGCTCTGTGAAGAAGCCCGAATGCTGATTCAGGCTGAGGGTAGGCTCAAGTTCAGAGGCCCAGAGCGGTTAGAGAAGCATGACCAAAACTCGGCTAACAAGTGTTTTTGTTCTAGTTGAGCAGTGAGGACAAGCCGTTCCGTTAATAATGTATGAGACAAAGAATAGGAATTTGAAGGGTATGTGCCCGGTCTTGCCATAGATAAACAAGGGGCAGAGGGCATCCATGAGTCTTATCCAAGTCCTAGGGGGAGGCCAGTTCTTTGCAGTGCACTGTTTTCTGGAACGGAGAGGGTCAGGCCATTTCTTAACCTTCGCTGTTTTGCCGGATCACAGGGCGCTGGTGAAAGGCAACACCTTCAGGCCTTAAGATTTTTTTTCCATGTGAGAAATGAAGTGATGATATGTGACTAATCAACACATGGGCTGTAACACTGGGGTTTCATCCTGAAAGACTCCACTCACAGAATGTTTAGGGGCCTGTCTATCATTCCTGGGTCCCCAGCCTTCTGTTTCTCTTCAGCCTACACAACCCAGCACGCTGTGTAGCCAATGGACCCTGCACCACCAGAGGAGAAACATGGACTCCGATGTCAGTGGTTGGCCCATCGTGCTGTTGCTTGCCTGCACTGTGTAGTGCAGGGAGCCCTTCATTCTAGAAATATCCAGGGCCTACTTCTCATTTTGATGAAGATCATCAGAGATTGCCAGAATCTGGTCGACCTAAGGGCAAAGAGGACTCTTCCGCATTCAGAGCATCTTACACTGTCTGCGGTCTGCCTGGCTTCTGCCTTGCTTACCTCCCAGCCAAGCCCACTTCGATTGGAGAGATTTGCTCTTTTCTCAGGACTCTGGTCTCTCTTCTGAGCTCTCTCTCAGAAGAGAGTGGGAGCACGGTGAATCTTCTGTGCATCTTTGGTGCCCCACAGGTGGTGCTCATTTGGGTGTGCATTATCGAGAAGTCACTTTGCAGAATAAAAGCTCCCTGTCAAAGGCCTCCATTTCTCATCTGTTTTAGTCTGACCCAAGGAAATCAACATTCATGAGATTCTTTTTTTTTTTTTTCAAAGATTGTATTTATTTATTTGGCAGACAGAGATCACAAGTAGGCAGAGAGGCAGGCAGAGAGACAGGAAGGAAAGCAGTCTTCCAGCTGAGCAGGGAGCCCAGTGTGGGGCTTGAGCCCAGGACCCTGGGATCATGACCTGAGCCGAAAGCAGAGGCTTTAACCCACTGAGCCACCCAGGTGTCCTGGCATTAATGAAATTCTTTCCACAGCTTATCGAAGCTTTTCAATCTTTTTGCTTTTCATTTTCTTTATGATTATAAATGCAAGGTCTAGATTTTATGGAATATTATAAATATACAGAAAGATATTTAAAAGAAAAAGACCATATTAATATTTTGGCATGTCTTATTTGCATATTTTTTCTTAGATATTTAAAAAATTGGATATCATGACAAAAATACCATTAGATAAGCCTTTCTGTCTTGGTATTTCAAGCACTTTCCCATACTATCAATATCTTGGTAAAATAATTTTTAGTAAATATATATAAAATTCCATTTTACAGAGATGGTAAAATTTATTAATTTCCTTAATTATAGTCAGACAGCTTCTCTCTTTTGCTATAATAAATAATCCCATAATTTATATATAAGTCTCTACCATTATTTGTGCTATTTCTTTATTCTAGAAATGGAATCACTTGGTCAAATGATAGGAATCTTATGAGCACTCTTTATAATTATCACCAAATTTCTTTCCTAAAAGCATCTCCAAATTACTTTCCCAATATACTTTCCTAGAAGTATATTTCAACTTATATTCCCTAGCTCTTAACATTTTTTGTTTCTGCTAATCAACTAAAATGTTATTTTGTTTTAATTCACATTTATTTGGATTGATAATATTGGGCATCTGTTTATGTGTTGGCTACTCATTCCTGTTCCATTCCCTGTAATACTTCCATTGTAACTTGTTCCCCAGTATTGAAAGTCAAGGTGACCAGGTTCCAAGCCTGGCTCATCCATTTTTCCATCTGTGCCACCTGGGAAGAATCTGAGCCTTTGGAAGCCTCAGTTTTCTCATCAGTAAAATGGGAATGGTTCTATGTACAGTCTTGTGATGATTGAGAGAGCCAAGCACCCTGTCTGGTATATAGAGGTTCTTGAAAACGTCGGGGATTGTGAAGTTTGAGAGAGAATCTATTTGATCCTGCATCTAGAGTTTGTGATGTCTTTCGTTGATTCACATTTGGAATTTTGTTTTTAGTAAATGTACAGAAGTAAAAAAAAAAAAAAAAAGACGACAAGGACCACAACTGGATGTAGTGGTGAAAAATCCAACCTACTAGGTGAAGGTGTGTTGCCAGCACAGATGGGGAACCAGGGATAGAATACAGAGAGGAATGGAGGCTGCAGCCCCCCAGCCCTGCCCGCTAGGCTCTGGCCACCCGTGGGCATGAATGGAATTCCGTACTCTGTAATCACCATGCGGCAAGCAAGTTCATCACCCTATCACAAGCTCGTCACTCTGAGGCCTCCCTACCTGTGTCATAAGCTCCCCAAGCCACCTTGCCACATACTGGTAGAGTTCCCACGCCTTCCCTGATCATTTGGGGGACTGCTCTGGTGTGACTAGGCTAGCCTGCCCCACAGCCTCCTTCTCTGTTTTTGCCTGGTTGACAATGTCACTCTGGGTCTCTGCCATTGCGTTTGCCACCCTAACTCCTTGCTCCGATGCTTGCTTCTACACTTTATTTTCCAAACCATCCCCACCCCAAGGCTGTTGTGCAATAAGAATGGAACATAGGGAAAAGGGAAAGAGGGATTTTCGAACTTGAAAACAAGCAAAATAATTGAAAATTCAATAGATGTCGTTAAAATTTCCTGGTTCATCGCTGGTCCCAGGGAATTTCTTCCTGATTATTCTTCTGCTGAATTTCTGACTTTTGCAAACGCAGACAGGTTCTTTTCTCTTCTACAGCAGGTGTTGACATTTTGGGTGGGATACTTCGTTGTTGAAGCTGCCCTGTGCACTGCAGGGTGTTTGGCAGCGTCCCCCGCTTCTACCCACTAGATGACAATTGTGCCTCCCCCCTCCCATTGTGGCTCCTGAAAATGTCTCCAGATATTGCCAGATGTCCCCTGGGAGTCGAACTGCACCTGGTTGAGAGCTCCTGCTTTAAAACGGTCTTTCCTTATGGTCTTCTTCTTTCATTCCTGGGTCCCTAGGCTCCTTACTCTTCCGTGCACCAAAGAACACTGACAAAATTCTTGAGATTTCACTATGCAGAGCAGTTTAATTTCTAATATTCCCCTCACATTAGGCTCCCGCTTTGACTTTGCGGTTGCGGAAAAACTTCACCAAGGTATTTATTTTGACTAAACCCAAAAGCTCTCTGCTGAGCCTCTATCCTTACCAATACAAAGAACGTGCAGGTTTTGAGATTACAGTCCTTTCCTTAACTTATCCTAGACCAAATGAGTAATGAAAGGTCCTTATCTACCCTGCCAAGGTCATGGATTTGCGTGTGTATGTATGTGTCATGTTTCTATTCTTTTTCTGCCTTCTGGCTATTAAACACAAGGGCTGACTTAGAGGTTTCTCAGCATCTTTCCAGCAACTCTGTACTATAACTGAAATGCAAAATTTGGTTTGGATATTTGTTATTTTCAGGAGCATTTACTAAGCATCTGAAAGTTCCCCATACCTAAAATCTCACCCTTTTATAAACTGGCTCTTTCCTCTGAAGGTTGCAATTACATTTGATATACTTTAATGGAAGGCCTCTGGGGGTCTTCCTTCTGTGGGTTCTGCAGCAGAGAATAGGGTCAGTATTCTCCATGCAGATTTCTGTATTAGGCTAATGTATTTCTGTGGGCAGGAAGGATGAAAAATGCCAAGTCACGAGCTTCACAGAGTGCATTTTCAGAGTCAGCTACACAAATGAGACGAAAGGCTGGGTGGGTAGTCAACGCTGTAGGATGCTTCTTGACAATGGCCAGCCCCGTTCCTTTGTCCCGTCTGAGCTTAGATTGCTACAGTCTGGCTGCACCTGTAATTCCCTTGGAAAGACCCCGAAGCCATCAAAGGCACATCAGGCTCCCAGGTGGCATTTTCCAATTCACAGTTGTTTGTTCCTTTCCTCAATTTCACACCATTATTCCCACTTATAAAGCTCTCCCTTACATTGTTATCCTTCCATTTTTTTTAGAAGAGCGAGTCTGTGCATTATGGACTCACTTCTGCCATCTTCCCCCTCCACACTCAGACGTGCTGTGTCTCTGACAGTCAGGGCGTGGGGACTGACTGATGTGCAGGAACTGTCAGCTCTTTGCACCCAGAGGGTCTCCTATGGCCCATGGCAGTCTCTCAGGTTTTGTTCTTCCCTTTCCTGTAAGAATGCAAACGCACCTGCTCTCTGCTGTGTAAAGAGGAGGAGGAAGGCAACGTAGAGTCAGAGAAGCGAGGAAGGTTGAACGAGCAATGCTTTCTTCAGATTACCAGGGTTGCTTCTTAAGATTAATCTTGCACGTGCAGGGGGGCTGTTGCTTTGCTAAGCTCCCAATATGCAGTATTTCATTTATCACTATCACAGTCCACCAAATTGCTGCTATTATTCTTATCCCTATTTTAGGGGTGAGGACACTGAGGCTTAAGAAAATAAGTCTCATTTACCTACAGTAGACTGCTATTCACAAAAAAAAAAAAAAAAAAGGACAAACCCCTGATATTTGTTATTTGTTATGCCCCGGGTGATGGATAAGCCTTAAAACCTTAAAGCCTTAAAAAATAAAAGAAGTCAGACACAAAAGACCTCCTATTGCATGATTTCCCTTAAGGAGGTGTCCAGAACAGACAGATTTATAAAGACTGGAAATGGATGTATGTATAGAGACAGAAATGAGTGGCTACCTGGAGCTAGGAGCGGGGATGGGGAGTAAGTGTGTATGGAAATGAAGGTTCTTACCGGAGAGCTGAGAATGTTCTAGAACTACTTTATGGTGAAGGCTACACTTGTTGGTAAAGTCATTGATTTCTGCACTCAAAGTGTGAATTTAGGACAGAGGCACCATAATTCAATACGGTATTTGAAACTGGAAAGAAAGGGAAGAAAGAAGGGAGGTGGTTGGGGGGAGGAAGACAAAAAGAAGTCTCCGGGAAGGAGCAGAACCCGGATGTAAACCTGGGCCTGTCTGTTTCGGGGGGCCCTGTACCTCCCCTCTCTCCTTGATGTTTCTCCTGTTCTGTAGTCTCTCTTCCAGTCCCCCTTTCTTTTTTCCTTTCTTCCTTCTCTCTCCTGAACCTAATGGTTTGCTGCCTTTTGTTCACCCTGAGTCTTTTAATAGGCTGACCCCTATCTATGCACCAGGCCCCTGGAACCCACTTACAAGGAGTTTTGAGCATCCAGTATGATTTTGAATTACTACACTGGCCTTCCTGACTCCGTCCAGGCTGTAGATCTAGGTTGGTTTCTTTCCCTGGGCTTGTGGGTATATTTTGGCTTCCCAGGTTTGTCATTTGGCAATTTGGGGGATGTGGGGGTACCGTTGTTGTCTGCGTCCATCTGCCCTTGGCTCTTCTGTACAACTACTTGGCTCCCGGGACACGGATGTGGCCTCAGCAGTGTTGGCCAGTGCCTGTGTGCAACCTGCCCAGGGCTGCTGGAGGGAGGGGCTGGGCACTCTGGGGCTCCGATGCAGAGTTAACTCGTATGCCTCTTGTCTGTTTTCCTTTCTCCTCCACGGAGCCTGTGTGAATTTCTTTCCACTGGATCAGACCAAACTGGACAAATGTAGGTTACAGTCTGAGAAGTTGGGTTAAAAAGGCTATTTCTTCTTTAAAGCTCAAGATACTGAAGCTGAAGTACATTAGAGCTGCTACTTTTCTGAGAGAGAGAGAAACACAAATAATGAACACTCTTCAGGGGCCCTAGGATTCCTTCCTGTTGGTCAAGAATCATCTGATTTTGAGTGACAAGAAACTAAAACTAGACAAGTGTAAAAATACAAGGGCATTTACGGGTTCTCGTAACTGGAAGGTCTAGAAGCGTATGTGCTTTAGGAATGTTTGTATCCAGGGGCTCACGTAGGATTTTTGCTGTTCTCTAGGCTTCTGTGCCCTGATTTTCTTGACGTTGCCTTGATATTGCCTCCAGTCAAAGGTAGGCATTTCCTTCATAGTAAAAAAAAAAATAATAATAATAAAATCAATCAATCAATCAATCAATCAGAAATTTGTGACTCAAGTCAGCATTTCGGGGAACTTCAGAATACTTTGAAGTCAAGTTAGCAGTCTTGATATACATTTTTCTTTTCACTGGCAACTCTTAAGCACAATCCTAAAACAGAAGTCTTAGGCATGGCTGAGTCTAATCTCTTCAGGGAAGATCTAGCCACAGAGAGGATGTACACCGCTCAGAGTCATAGCTCAGGTCGGTAGCAGACCCAGAACCGTTCACTTGATCGTTGCTTCTCATGGCTAATGTGGGTCACAGATGCTCTCATATAGGAGAATGGAAGAGTGTGCAGCCAGTTCTGACAGCACCTGATTCTAGTTCTTTAATCTGAGCTTAGACCAAAGCAACGTGCGGGAATCAAAAATAGACGTGAATGGGGAGCTTCAACACTGCCGCTTGGAACGGAGCTCTCAGAGTCTGGTCCTGAGAGGGAGTCCAGCTGGCTTTGGAGACATCCGCCATGACAGCCGGGAGCACTGGACCTCAGTCTTGCCAAGCCCCAATGTGCCAGTACTGAAACCGCGATTCTCAAATAACGCCCTCAGATTGAAGAGCATTTGTAAAAATGGCTGATGTCGGGCGCCTGGGTAGCTCAGTCGGTTAAGCGTCTGAGTGTTGATTTTGGCTCAGGTCACAATCTCAGGGTTGTGAGAGCGAGGCCCACATCGGGCTGTGTTCTGACACAGTCTGTTTGAGATTCTTTTTCTCTCTGCCCCTCCCCCGCTCCCTCTCGCTCCATAAAATAAATAAATCTTTAAAAAAAATGGCTGATTTCCTCAGCAGAGGTCATGTTCCCTAACGAATCTGAAATTGTCAACCTGTTCCATGTGTCAGATAACAAGACACATTTAATACAGAGAAAGCAACAAGCTAAGTAATGTGGCATTCACTGCTAGCACCAGTGATTAAACCATGCTCATAGCATTGAATTTGACAGCATTTACTATTATCTTTATCCTTGAACTACCTCTTTCTAAAGGGAATGGGCATCTACCTGCCACGTCTTCCTCTTGTCAAGCTCTTTCCAGGACATTTGAAAAGGATTTTACTTCCTTGACAGTGGGGGAATCCTGATGAATTTTTGGAAATGGTTGGATAAAGATCTTTGGTGTTATAGACTTTAATTTTGAATGTCTGAGAGATAGCAGTTATTCTGCATTTGGGCTTAATGTGAGTCTCTCCTGCAAGAACCAAGAACCACAAGGTCAAATTGCAGTGAGATGAGGGGGAGGAGTCTGGTTTGGTAGCAATATGTATGATGATGACGGTAGTTTCCTGATGGGTAAGAGGGGTGCTGCGGAATGTGGCAGAAGTGCATTATCAAACCGGTTCTCCTCTTAGAATGCACGTACCTGGGCTTTGGAAAAAAGTCCTTTTGGGTCTCCTTCAGTCTGACCCCTTCAGAATTTTATTGGCTGCATATCAGGCAAGCTCCAGTGAGACGATTTTCTCTAAGCAGTCTGTGCAACAATGAAAACAGGGTTGTAATTGATGATTTTACCATTTTTTTGTGTGTAGGTCCCATTTTAGTTATTCCAACTACTTGCTATTTAGGTAACACACTGATGTTAGGTTTTTACGATGGCTAAAATTCAGGTGCATTCTGGCTCCAAGCCCCAATATCCTATGTTCTTGTCTCTTAGCCAAGCTGACCTTCTCTTGTATGGAATAGTCTTTCTCTCCTGGCTTCAGTCCCAATGGCCAGTGCATCTGGAAGCTATACAATACAGTCTGCCAGTGAATCGGGCTGTGAGTGGCTTATTTTGGACTTTGATTAATAGGCCTTTTAATCTGCCATGATGGTCAAATGAAGGCTGTAATGAGGTGATCTCCCTTGTCTTGGGGGAACTGAAACTCCAGAGGATTCCCAAGTTTACTGCTCCTTCATCAAGGCTACTGTAAGCTTGGCCTGTTGCCACGTGGAGCCAGAAGTTGGGAACACAGGCGTAGAAAGCAGGCCTTACAGAAAAAGGCCGTAGCTTCCTTTCAGTGGTACTTGGAGAAGGAGAGCGTCCAGTTTTGGCCACTAAGCAGGTGCCTGGCTTGGTGCCTGGCTTTCAGCAGTGGTGTTGTGGAGAGGGCTGGAAATATGGCCAGGCTGCTCCCAGCACATGGGATTCTTTTCGAGGTCTCAGAACCAAAGGAAAATTGCCAGCATGTAGCCTGTTGACATGCTGAGTTTTGCACCACGTAACATCCTGTGCTGAAAGGGTGTTCTTTCAAGTAACAACCTTTTTAAATTATTAGTGCTGTGCCCAAGCGGCTATCATTTTCTTAGAAATGTCACTACTCACCTTTATTTGAATGATGCTGCACTTTCAATGGCAAATGGCACAAAGCTGTCAGAGCAAAAAGGAAAAAAAGAAGAAAAAAAATCAAAAAGAAAAGAAAAAACAAACAAACAAAAAGTGACCAGCTTAAAAAGAGACCTTTCTCCATGGAGGTGAAGGCTTTTTCCAGGAATCTGGGGGCAGATAGAATTTGGAAGAAGCACCCGGACAGGTGCGCCCTGGAAAGAATTGATTTAGGAGTGTAGATGACCACAAAGTCAACCAAGAAGAGGGAAGTCAGGAATTTGGGAGGCCCAGTGCTGCTGGCTGGTTACTCTGATCTGTAATCTCCAAACTTTTGCATTCCTACACCTGGGGTGTGACATGGTGTCTAGGGCCTTGTGGATGCCCAGTGCTTGGTGTACAAAGAAATGAAACTTTCTCGTGGAGTGAAGGTACATGACCTTGTACGGTTAACAGTTCCCAGTTCCCAGACTTCTGGTTGTCCTACAAAGATCACGCAAAGTTGAGCTGAGAAACATGATCCTGGCTGGGAAATAAATCACTTTTATGTTACCACACATCATGCTGCCTATGAAAACACAACAAACGTAGTGGCTTAACACAGGAGGTGTTTGTTTAGCGGATGATTTAGAGGGTGGACCATTTAAGTTGGCCCCAGTGGGGGAGGTCATATGGTCTAGGCTGGGTTCCTGCGGGGGCTTGGTTTCCTCACATGGGGGACAGGTAGGCAGTTTCCGGAGGTTAGCTGGATGTCAGCTGGGGTTGAGAGGGGGAGGGTTGCCTGGCTTTCGTTCTCCATTCTGCTTGAATGTTCACCTGACAGCACCAGGGTTCTGAGCAAAGCCTGTAGAATGACTGTGTTCTTCCCCAGACTCACTTGCATGAAATACTATCTCCCAGCATGATGGTGCTGGGAGAGGAGGCCTGTGGTCTGTGACTGGGTCACAAGGGCAGAGTCTTCCTGAATGAGATGAATGCCCTCATAAAGAGATCCCTTCCCTGATGAGAGGACACAGTGAGGAAGTGCCTGTCTCTGAATCCGGAAGTGGACTCTAATCGGACACTGAGTCTTCCAACACCTTGGCAGACCATGAGAAACAAACGATTGTTTTTTGAGACCCCCAGTCAATGGTATTCTGTTGGAGCGGCCCAAATGGACTAAGAGAGTAGGCAACAGACAAGTTTTTAAAGGCCTAGATCAGAATGGACAATAGCATCCCTTCTAGCACATTCATAAGCCATCCCAGATTCAAAGGATGGAGAACTAGCCTCCATCTTTTGATAGGAATACCTGCAAACCTACACTGCAAAGGGACATAGATACAGGAAGGGAAATAATTGTGGTTATTATTTTTAAAATCAGCTTTTTTGAGGTGTAATTAACATACCAACAAACAGCCTGTGTTTAAAATGGACAGTCTGACTCGTTTTGACATATCCGGATGCCTGTAAAACAATCATCACAATCAAGGTTATGGACATACCCCTCCTCCTCAAAACTTTTCTCACGTTCCTTTGTAATCCTACCGTCTTTCCCCTTCCCCCATTCCCAGGTAACCCCTGATTTGCTTTCTGTCTCTATAGATTGGCTTGCTTTTTTTTAAAGAATTTTATAGAAATGGAATCATAAAGTAGGTACTCTTGCCTGCCTTCTTTCCGCAGCATAATTATTTTGGGATTTATGCCTGTTCATTCCTTATTTGTGAGTGTTCATTTGTATAGATAGAAGAGTTTATACATTCACCTATTAATGGGTTTGGATTGTTTTTAGTTTTTGGTTATTGTAAATAAATCTGCTATGAACATTCACATTCAAATCTTCGGAGATATACTTTCATTTTTCTTGGGTAAACACCCAAGATTATTTTTATGTTGAAGTTTTTTGAGAAACTGTCAAACTTTTTCAAAGTGGTTGTCGCATTTTACATTTCCCCGGAAATGCATGAGGGGTCTAGTTCCTCTAAATCATAGCTATCTATCCCTTGTAATTGGTAACTTTTTAAATTTTCGGCTACTCTCATAGGTATGCACTGGTACCTCACTGAGGTTCTAATTTGAATTTCCCTAATGATGGACAATGTTGAGAATCTTTTCATGTGCTTACTTCCCTCTGGTATATCTTCTTTAGAGAACTATCTATTCAAATCTTCTGTTCATTTTTGAAAATGTTTTTTTTTCCTTATTATTGACTTCATTTAATTATTATTGGCTTTTCAGGGTTATTCATTTATTCTGGGTATAAATCCCCTTTCAGAAATATAATTTGTAAATATTTTCTCTCATTTTGTGGCTTTTCTTTTGTTCTCTTGCTATCTTTTAAAGAGCAAAAATTTTAAACTTTGTTGAAATTTAATTTATCATGTTTTTCTTTTATGGATTATGTTTTTGATGCAGTATCTAAAAACTCCTAACACAGTGCTCGCTTTGGCAGCACATATACTAAAATGGGAAAGATACAGAGATGATTAGCATGGCTCCTGTAGAAGGATGGCATACAAATTAAGGAAGTGTTCCATATTTAAAAAAACAAAAACAAAAACAAAACTTTTAACACAAAGTCACTAAGGCTTTCTCCTGTGTTTTCTTTTGGAAACTTTATAGTTAATAGAATTTACTGTTTTAGATGCTACATTCATATTGAGTCAACTTTTGTATATGGTGTGAGGTATGAATAGCTGATTGTTTCAGTATTGTTTGTTGTAAATATTAGACTTTCTCCATTGAACTGCCTTTGCATCTTTGTCAAAACTTAGATGTCCATATGTGCATGCATCTCTTTCTGAATTCTATTTTGTTCCATTGAAGTACTCGTTGGTGTCCTAATACCATACTGTCTTGCTTACAGTTTTATAGTGAGACTTGAAATCAGGTAGTGTTAGTTCTTTATCCTCGTTTTTCTTTTTCAGAGCTATTTTGGTTTTTTGGAATGATCACGGCTTACCTGCATGCTGGAGGAGACTTCTGCAGACCTGTGGGATGCTGTCTCAGTGCAGGTCTCTTCTCTCTGGTACTCTGTCCTTTAACTCTAACCACCCTGGTGTCTCCAGACTCTCAGCTCTGTCTCCTCAGCTCAGTCCATTATCTTCTGAAAGGTGGCCTTGCCCTATGCCATGTCCTGGAAATACTCTCAAGGCAGGAAGTGGGGGAAAATCACAAGACTCACCTAATTTGTTTCTTGTCCCTCAAGGGTTATTGTTCTCTTTTACTTGATATCCAGTATCTTGTAAACCATTGCTTCATAGATTATGTTTGTTTTTTGTTGTTTCAGGATGGCGGGTAAAAGTGTTACTCCATCTTGGCTGGAGTAAAGCCTCAAATATGGCTGTATTTGCAAGTAATCTCCTACAGGAGATATAAAAAACCAAGACACTAGTTATTCTTGTTTTTCTATTTTGGCTTTCGTCATCAGGTGAACATCTATACCTCAATGTGGAAATAGTCATAAGACATTTTGCCCAGTAATGGTTGGGTCAAAACAACAAGCTGTAATCATTCAAACTCCCTTGGAATTGAAGAGCAGCAAAGTATTTGGTAACTTGTGGGCATATGGTGTGTCTGATACAGCAGACATAACAACGTATTTCCTAGAAATGTTGCTTGCCAAGGTCAGTTCAATTCTACGATGCAAAGAGGTGTGATGTAGTCTGTTGTTTGGGAAACTGAAGTAGTTCAGCCTGGAGAAGCATATGTAGTATGTGTGGTGGGGAGGAAGAAAGAGAACTGCAGGGATCAAGGGGAGTTATTTAAAGAAAAAGCTGGAACACTATGCAAAGTCTAGACATGGTAACATAAGCAACCTTGTACACAGTGCTATGGAATTTGGATTATACTGAAGGCAATGGAGAATCTGATGGATGTTAAAGAGTTTAATGATATTCATACTTTATAAACACTATTTTGGAAAAAGGGTATGGGCAATGCTCAAAAAAGATTTGAGTATAATCATGCAATATGTAAGAGATTCATTAAGTGGATTCTGGAATAGTTCTACTGAGGATTGAGAAAGACTTTAGAGAAACACTAACATAGGGTTGTAGAAAAGCAGGTGAGTTTAGGAGATATTTAAGAGACAAAGTCAGTAGAACTTTAGAATTGTGTAAACATATTTAGGGACTGGAACGTGATAGGGAGAGAAGAATCTGGATTTTTGACTCAATGGGAGAAGTTGGAAGAGTTGAACAAACAGATGAACATACGTGGATGTTTGTGTCCACCTTTGTGTGTATCAACAGACCTTCATGTGATAATTTGCTTTTTCTTAGACATTTCAATGTTATTAAGCCTCTCTCAGTTATATCACATAAATCCAACTCATACTGGCTTAAGGAGAAAAGGAAATTTATTGGCTCTCATAATTGAAAAATGTGAGGTGTCTTTCCTCAGGTATAGCTGAATTCAGGTGTTTAGTAATCTGTAAATTGTCACTCTTCTTCTTTTGGCTCTGATTTTCTCTGTGTTGCCTCTGTTCTCTGAGAGCCTATTTTGTGTGTTTGTGTATGTGTGGGGGTGGCAACTATGGCTTCCATTCTATCAGTTAAATAATCTCAAAGGAAGGAGAATGGATCTTTATCAATGGTTCCAGTAAGAGAGATGAAATGGATTCTCATTGGATCAGTCTGACTCATGTGCCCAACACTAAGTCAATCACTGTCCAGGGAGATAGATTATTCTCATTGGCCAGAATAGGATCATGTGACGCCTCTAGAACTCTGAGTCAACTGCACCAGAATCATGCAGACTGAGTGTGATTCACCTGCCCACCCCTTCCAAGGAAAACTGAAGGGCTACCACAAGAATGGGACTAGATGCTGAGCAGGCAAAAACAACTTCTGTCTCCCATAATTTACTTCTAGTTCTAGAGCAGCAGCTGCACATTTGATGAATGAAAATGCTTAACTTTGGCCACTCTTGAGATCCTGCCTCACATCTGCTTCTCCATCATAGTAGCCTGTTTACTTGTCACTGGGAATCATGACTTCTTTCAAAGAGGGAAGACTGATTGTGTACATTGTTACCATGCCCCCCTGCAGTGGAGCTGGCTTCATTTGATTTTCAAGCAGCTAAGGAAAGAATCCATATCCCCAGTCTGTATTCATAGTGTGAACTCAGTGTGATTAATAAAATGCCTCCTGAATAACAATGCCATATTGGCAATTACATTTATGGGATGTGCATAGAAATAATAGAGCTGCACAGTTTCACTGAGACAGGGACAGTGAGAATCAGCAGGCACCTGAGGTATGATCCAACCCAGTGTTCTCACGCTGTCAAATCCTGATTGTTTTTAACATTGCTTTTTCTACTTCCACATGAAAGCATTTTATTCAGATGTTTGCATGGATTCAAGAACCTCTCTGGATGGTTTTCTGCCACCTTGGGAACCCTTGATCTCATTCAGCCATCTTCATTTTGACAATTAAGGACATTAAAAGAAATTGGTAATGAAGAGAAGTGCTTTACACAGAGTCACATGGAAGAGCTAAAACAAGAACCTGTGTCCCTTGGACTCTTCTAATTTTGAGGTTTTTCCACTACAGTTGACCCTTGAACAAGGCAGGAGTTAAGGAATCCATCCTCCTGGTCCCACACAGTTGAAAATCCACATATAACTTTTAACTCCCCCAAAACTTAACTACTGGTAGCTTACTGTTGACTAGAAGCCTTACTGATAACATAAATAGTCGGTTAACTATTATTTGTACATATATTATGTCCTGTTCTTACCATAAAGTAAGCTAGGGAAAGAAATTGTCTTGAAGAAAATCATAAGGAAGAGAAAATACATTTATAGTACTGTACCATGCTTATTGAAAAAAATCTGCATGTAAGTTGATCTATGCAGTTCAAATCCATATTGCTCAAGGGTCAACTGCATATCGGGCTAAACCTGTTGCATGTTCCATTGATAGAGAAAGACTTGGTGTTCTAAAAAATACTGACATTTAAGAGGAATTGCTAAAGCAATTTTTGGGCAAGTTAGACTTTTTCATCATGTCCCTTAACGTCCACTTTTTAGAAGAAACCCATCCTTGCCCTACATGTTTAATAAAAAGGGAAAGGGACCGGCAGCCACATGTTGAACACTTACTCTGAAGTTCTTTAAACCACCTGACAATTCTGTCAAGGAGCTAGTGTGATTGTCATTTTATAGATGATGGAAGGAAGCGCAGAGAGATTGGAGATTGCCCAAATTTGCACAGCCCACAATGGGGAAGGCTTACCAAACATCATGGCTGTGCCTTGTTTGTTCTTTAATGAACATTTTCTACAGGTAAGCAAGGACACTTCAAAGATGCTTAAAGGTCATTGGCTGTCATTTATTTACTAGACTGTCAAGGTGACATGTAAGCAATAATAGTAACGACAATAAAAATAATCTATAGCACTACATTCTTCAAGGTAAGAATATGCACTTAACGTTTCAGACCTTCAAAAAAGTAGAAGGAGGATGAGGAAGAGGAAAGAGGAGGAGGGGGATGGGAGGAGAAGAAGGAGGAGGGAAAGAAGCATGTCCTGGCTTCTAGGGGCTGTTGACTTTCTAAGAACCTCCTCCCCTTTCAGCCAATGCAGAGATCAGCAATCCATAGCCTAAAGGTCATACTCAGTCTACTGCCTGTTTTTATAAATAAAGATTTATAGGAACACGTCCATATACATTCATTACCTATTGTTCACAGCTGCTTTTGTGCTCCAATGGCAAATTTGAGTATTGCTGACGGAAACTGCATGGTTTACAAAGCCTAAAATATTCACTACCTTGCCCCTTGCAGAAAAGGTTTGGTGACCCCTTGGCTAAAGGAATGGTTTGTTTGCAAACTGTATTCTCAAGAGATTTATTAGTTCACTAACGTGGAACTCAAAAGCCTCTTTCACTAGGTATGGGTGTCAGTGTACTAGGTTATTGGGGCCTAATTCACCTCTAACAGAGCAGGACCGCTTTCATCTGTATTGCATACTGAGCTTTCACAGTTGAATCTGTGTTAGGTCAGGTGACGGACTGGAGACATTAGGTCAGATTCCTGGAGAATCCTATAAATGTTTGTTTAACTGCTGACCCTGGGAGGAAAATCCAGGTGCCTGTGAAAAGTAAATTTGAGTATTTGACACTTTTTTTTTTTTTTTTTTTTGGTAACAATGAGAAACAGAAATTCTTCTGCCTATGGCAAAATTGTATTTACTTGAGAATCAGAGGCTTCTGAGGGTAATTGTACTGGGTGTTTTCCTTAGGAAATATGCCCTGCAATGACCATAAAGTTTGGGTGGATGATAAAAATGGTCTATAAAATATGGTCTATAAAATATGGTCTATAAAAATAATGTGTTAGAATGGATATTTTGGGGCGCCTGGGTGGCTCAGTGGGTTAAGCCGCTGCCTTCGGCTCAGGTCATGATCTCAAGGTCCTGGGATCGAGTCCCGCATCGGGCTCTCTGCTCAGCGGGGAGCCTGCTTCCCTCTCTCTCTC